>NC_091131.1:46419240-46516740 GCF_040183065.1 Periplaneta americana
TTCCCGTATCAGTTAAACGAAATTTTCGTTACAACTTGACAAATCCACGGCCTTTGCCGGATTAGCTATGTTAATGATGTTTGTGCGGTGTTAATTTTCAGGTTCTTTCATGAAATACAGTATTTTGTTCTGCAGCCATTGCCATCCTCTACAAGCGGTACTGAAATTTTTTCTTCTTCATTGAAAAGTCGATACCGTGGGGCAATTACATTGACGTGTGCACAGATGGCGTAAAGTCCATGGTAGGTCCTGTTGCTGGCGCTGTTACAAGGATCAAGAAAGTTTTAAAAACTGAACAAGTAGTCACTGTGTCCTATACCAACACGTCCTCGCAAAGAAAAAATGCCAGCTTATTAAACCAGGTACTAGACAACGCCGTCAAAATTATCAACTTTGTTAAGGCACGACCTTCGCAGTGTAAACTACTTAAAATCCTGTGTGAAGGTATGGGTAGCATACACAAGTCATTGTTAGTAATATTACACACACAAGTGCGATGGTTGTCGCGCGGTAAAGCGTTGTCCCGATTACATGAACTTCGAACGGAAGTTTCTTCACTTTTGAATTACCAGAACAGTTTGCTAGCAGATTATTTGAATGATCAGGAATGGTTGTACAAATTATGTTACTTGGCACACTTTTTCAAAAATGAATTCAGCACATACATACAAGGTAAACGGAAGATTATATTCGATGCTGATGATGAAATTGTCACACTGAAGAAAGATATAGCGTTCTACATAGAAAGCGTCGACAATAAGGATCTTACGTTTCTCATTGACTTCAAACTTTATAGAAGAAAATAACATAACAATGAATGTCTCATTCATAGCAATAATGAAAGAACACCTTGACAATTTGCTTCAAAATATGAATTCATAATTTCCAAGGAACACTCAGGAATCGATTATAAAGAAATATGAGTGGCTTGTAGATCCATTTCCAGTGATGTCAAAACCAGCAGCCCTCACTGCTTCAGATATGAGGTCCTTATAGACATGGTTTCGAACAGCCACTGTCAGGCATAATTTAAAAGCAAACCATTTCCCAAATTTTGGGCTATGTTAGGGGAGGGTCTTTTGATATTAAGTTCAAAAGCTAAGTTTCTCTCACTGCCTTTTGGTACTGTGTACGTCAGTGAAACGACCTTTTCGAGGTACACGGCTACAAAAACAAAATATCGAATTTGTTTGGAGACAGACGATATACGTCTTCAACTGACTTCTGTGACATCGAACAAACTCTGTCGCAAGAAACAGGCACATTATTCACATTAACTTCGGGTATACATGTTACATTGTAACATTTTCTAAATAATTTAACTACGTGTTAATATCATTTTGTAGATTTAAATAAATTATATCCAGTACTTATTTACTATTGTTTCCTTTATATATATAATTATATTATATTATTATTATTATTATTATTATTATTATTATTATTATTATTATTATTATTATTGATGATCATGAAAACGTCTATTATCCAACAACTCCTAGTGAAAAATCTCGTTTATATGTTGATATTTCGTATGTAAAGTTATATATATATATATATATATATATATATATATATATATATATATATATATATATATACATACTTCCGTTTATGTATCGTGTGAAATATGCTTCATAGAACGTAGACAGATAAAACTAAAAAGTAAACATTTCTTGGGGCTCCACGAGAAACTTTTGCTTCAAAAAGGGCTCCGTGGCTGAAAAAGTTTGGGAACCGCTGCTCTAGAGTATGCCATTAGGAAAGTCCAGGATAACAGAGAGGGTTTGGAATTGAACGGGTTACATCAGCTGCTTGTCTACGCGGATGACGTGAATATGTTAGGAGAAAATCCACAAACGGTTAGGGAAAACACGGGAATTTTACTGGAAGCAAGTAAAGAGATAGGTTTGGAAGTAAATCCCGAAAAGACAAAGTACATGATTATGTCTCGTGAAGAGAATATTGTACGAAATGGGAATATAAAAATTGGAAATTTATCCTTGGAAGAGGTGGAAAAATTCAAATGCCTGGGAGCAACATTAACAAATATAAATGATACTCGGGAGGAAATTAAACACAGAATAAATATCGGAAATGCCTGTTATTATTTGGTTGAGAAGCTTTTATCATCCAGTCTGCTGTCAAAAAATCTGAAAGTTAGAATTTATAAAACAGTTATATTACCGGTTTTTCTTTATGGTTGTGAAACTTGGACTCTCACTTTGAGAGAGGAACATAGGTTAAGGCTTTTTGAGAATAAGGTGTTTAAAAATATTTGGGGCTAAGAAGGATGAAGTTACAGGAGAATGGAGAAAGTTATACAACACAGAACTGCACGCATTGTATTCTTCACCAGACATAATTAGGAACATTAAATCCAGACGTTTGAGATGGGCAGGGCATGTAGCACGTATGGGCGAATCCAGAAATGCATATGAAGTGTTAGTTGGAAGGCCGGAGAGAAAAAGACCTTTAGGGAGGCCGAGACGTAGATGGGAAGATAATATTAAAATGGATTTGAGGGAGGTGGGATATGATGATAGAGAATGGATTAATCTTGCTCAGGGTAGGGACCAACAGCGGGCTTAGGTGAGGGCGGCAATGAACCTCCGGGTTCCTTAAAAGCAAGTAAGTAAGTAAGTATGTAAGTAAGTAAGTATGTAAGTAAGTAAGTATGTAAGTAAGTAAGTAAGTAAGTAAGTTTCCTCTGATTGCGGTTCTGGCTGATCTCCATTGTCAGACAGTACATATCACTTGACGATTTGTGTCAGAGGTATAGGCCTAACAATTATTTGTATGCTTCTGAAGTCTGATTAGTGTAACATGTGACTAATCGGCGATGTATGCAATGGAGGGAGAAAGGAACTGGTCACCCTACCCGATTATCTCCTGGCATAGTTGCCTCATAAGTGGTGCCTTCTTGGTATCACTTATGAGGTTCATACCAGCCTTAGGACAGTTGACTAAACAACAACAACACTAACAAATGCCTTTTATTCGTCATAATTTGGCCCAAAACGGATTTTAGTTACAGGAACAAATTAAAAGGCATTTTAGGAAGTATCCTCAGATTAATTATCATACATATCGTTCAGATAAGCATCCTAATGGCTACGTTATTACTCATGACGAAAACATTAGTTTTAATATGCGTATGACAAAAGATACTATAGTCCCGTCGCTCTTATTTCCGGCAGCCAATCACGTTGCAGGTCGGCTACATTTAAACGTGTGCATCTTGTCATTCGCTGCTGATGACGTTATGCACTTCCTAAGGCTCAATAAATACTTAATATAATTGCCCGCCATTTTGGCTCTTTTCGTTGGCGTTCGCAGAAAGCACACGAGGACGTTATTTGCCGCTCAATTATTTGCTCAATTACAGTGCGTTTGATTTTTTATCATAGGAGCTACGACATGATAATGTTTAACGTGCGGCAAATAGATTCCTCGTCTGGTAGCTCGGCAACGAAATTACAAAAATGGCGAACGATACTACCTACCTAGACTTTATAGAGCCTTTACTTCCTAAAGCCTAAGCAAAGAGGAGGAGTCACTCAGGAAATAACAGCGACGCGACTATAATAAAATTGCTTTCTAAAGTAAGTATTAATAACATGCTTATTCTAGTACAAATTGTAATTTATACCTTAACTTCTCACAATAGCAATCAACATGAAATGGTGAAGTCTGCATATTTTTAATGAACAGTATCGCTATTGCGTCACATAATGTAAGCATTCATATCACTAACAATCTTCTCTCTGTCTCCTCATTCCCCTCTCTTCATCTCGTAACAAACTTTACTATCCACCGGCGTAATTCAATCAGTGCTCGACTGCCGATCTGGAGTTGCGCTCGGGCGAGAGTTCGATCCTCGTTTGGGCTGATTACCTGGTTGGTTTTTTTCTGAAGTTTCCCAAACCGTAAGGCAACTGTCAGGTAATCTGTGGCGAATCCTCGGCCTCGTCACGCTACCACCAATTCCATCGACGCTAAATAATATAATAGTTGATACAGCGTCGTTAAATAACCAATTATAAAAACATTACTATGTACCGCTACTGCTGCCACTACTACTACCACCACCACCACCATCACCACCGCCACCACTACCATTACCATTACAATTACCACTATCACCACTAATACTGCTATTACCAATCTTGTACTACGTGTCTTATCTCAGCTTTTGCGGAAGTAAATGCCTAAGGTTGATAAATGAAGTCATAGCCTTTGTGGGTGTCTGGCGTTATCTCCATTACATTGAGGAAGTTTTGTACTTGACACACGTGTATGGCACATACAAGAAAAAGGTGGCGCCGAAAATAATAAACATGAACATAATTGAAAAGCGCGCAATTATGATTTTAGAGAAAGAGTTAAATGTGAAAACTGTATAAACAACAAAATATTAGAACTACTTAAAACGCCCGCTCCTATTCTTCTTCACCATTATCATATCCAAAAATTTAGCCGAAAAAAATATTTACAGGAAGTCACCTTACCAATTTACCAATTACCAAACGGAGTCTTACTGAGTGTCAAGCTTTGCACCTTCATGTTTCCAACATGCGTACATTTTTATTTGCTGGCGTTCCGGTCCAACAAAACCACTAATCATATACCTTTCCCTTTTTCTTCTTTTAACGCCAGTCTTCTCTTTTTCTGTTTTTTTATTACCCCATCTCCTTTTTCTTCCTTCTTGTAACATAGAAAAATCATTTTCTATGTTCAAGAACGTTCTTGTAACATAGAAAGATCATTTTCTGTGTTCAAGAACGTTCTTGTAACATAGAAAGATCATTTTCTGTGTTCAAGAACGTTCTTGTAACACATAAAGATCATTTTCTGTGTTCAAGAACGTTATTGTAACGTAGAAAGATCATATTCTGTGTTCAAGAACGTTCTTGTAACATAGAAAGATCATTTTCTGTGTTCAAGAACGTTCTTGTAACATAGAAAGATCATTTTCTATGTTCAAGAACGTTCTTGTAACATAGAAAGATCATTTTCTGTGTTCAAAAACGTTCTTGTAACACATAAAGATAATTTTCTGTGTTCAAGAACGTTTTTGTAACATAGAAAGATCATTTTGTATGTTCAAGAACGTTCTTGTAACATAGAAAGATCATTTTCTATGTTCAAGAACGTTCTTCTGACAAACACATGAGCTTAAGTGAAGACAATTTTTAGAAATTAGTTGTAGTACGTTGTTTCAAAATAAAGTGAAAATGTAACACAATATAGAACTCAATTTTGATAGTGCATATTTTTACTGTTTTCTCTCTTCATTGTGTATGTTTTGTCATATGATAGTACATGAGTGCATGCGAGTTTTAAAATATGATAGTGCATGAAAATCTGGGCTATAATAATAATAATAATAATAATAATAATAATAATAATAATAATAATAATAAAGCAAAAAAATGGATTACAAGGGTTCCGCGGCTGCACTATGGATTAAAAGAGGTTCCGCAATGAAAAAAGTTTGAGATGAAATTATCTGGATCTCTTAAAATGTAAGGTTCTTTTAGTAATAAAATTGTTAATAATATAATTAGGATTATAAATCCTACAATGTCACTAATTGAATCAGGAATTTGCAAAAGGGACGAAGTCCCTTGAGTTTATACCCTTTTCTGGCTCTCCATATACTTTTCTTGGATTTCGGCATTAAAAGGAACCAAGTCCTATAGAATGTACACATTTAAATTGTGTATCAACATGTTTGGACTGTTAGACATCCAAAAGGTTTTTTGTTGTTTTCTTAAAATTTACTTTTTAGGACTTAGTCCCTTTTGCAAATTCCTGATTCAATATATGGGTGAAATTGAATTTTATCAATATTTCTATATAATGAAATTGGATTATTTCATCAAATAAATGTATAAAATAAAAAAGAGTTAATTAATTATTCCTATCATCCCAACAAAATATATATCAAATGGATAACGCATGAGCTTCGAACCAAGTGGTCTACGGTTGGATTCCCGAAGTGGGAGATTTAACTGCATTTCACGGGACTAGGCGTTTGTCCCTTATCTTGTACTCGTCCTGAAACGTCTCCATGTGGTCGTGTATCGTGCTGACCGTACGGTCAGGGAGAACCGCATTGTGAGAGAGTCTAGTGTTGGTCCAGAGACACCCTTCTCTAACCCTAGAAAACAGTGGCGGCTCGCCGTAAAAATATAGGTGAAGTGCTGTTCACATACACAAATGTATAAACAGTTTTACCAATACAATGAGTAGGCCTAATATTCGTAAACTACGTACAATTTTAATAGTTCTATAACACATGCAAACAAAAAAACTAATTTATTTCAGGACTCACCCAATTTCTTGCATACCGAGTCAATCCTCCTATCTTTTAAAGTAGCAAACCTGTCGATGATGTCTTTATAAAATGTCTGAGTTTAACTGAGGGTGGGCAGTATACCTCTAAGCAAAGCTATGGGGCTAATGAGGAAAATCACTCCTGTGATGTAGTATTCCGAGTGAAATTTTTAATCTCTTCAAACAGAAAATATTCTTTCATCGAAAAATTTTTTTAAAGTTTTTATACAACTTCTCTATTGTCTTAGCACTTGTTAAAACAAAGAACAAATGGAACTGTACGTCGTCCAGGATTTAAAACATTTTTCTTATCCTCACATTTAAGTCTACATAACGGCATTTCTAATAAATAACAAACAATGCCATTTTCGGGATACATATTTCGCACTCATTTATCAATATTTTCTATGTACTGGTACCTAAGTATTTGTATAATAGCACTATAGTGATTAAACATATAATATGCACTAAGATGTAGGATTAATACAATATGTACACTTATCATTAATATGCTCTAAATATACTAAATAATAAGTTAATATATACGTACACAGTATTAAACTACATGTTTACATTTACGCGTGCGTTAAACTTTCAAATACAAGAGCTGGAACAAATGGTAGGAAATAATACACGCTGCGGAAAACAACTTTTAAACTTTGCGAATGTATGTTGGGTGTATTTCTGATAAAATAACATAGAGCTAGCTAATATACCATTGCAGGGGTGCCTGCTTCGACATAAGGAATGAGGATAGTATTCTCGAGTCAGGTAGTACATACTCTAAAATTTCGCAGCCCTTAAACAATAGCCCCCGGCCTTAGAGACCAGCTGCAACCCTTCTCTACCGTTAGATCTGCAAACTGGTTACTCCACCTACAACAAGTCTGACAGTTCTCCGTAACTGAAAGACTCAGAAACGCACTTCACTCATACAATCTTTCTTTAGTGCGTGACGTCACGTTACCATGGAAACCAAGTGCTGTATGAGAATGGGAGCCCAAATAATTTCACCTTTACGGTTTTGTAAGTTCCAATAGACACCGCTCGGCGCTCGTAACAGTTGACATTATTCTATTCAGCGGACGGTTACAGGTACTATTTATACAACTAAACACTATTCATAACGACTGAAAATAAACTTTTTTTTTATTTTAGAAATATGGTACCGGTAATAACTAGAATTAATTATTAGTACGAGATAAAATTGTGTTTTACGCGTAAATAAGTGAAGTCGCACTTCACCTACTTCACCTGAATAACCGCCCCTGCTAGAAAATTTAATATTGAAGATAGCGATTAAGAAAAAAAAATATTTTTCTTAATAAATTTTTTTAGAAAATTTAGTATTGAAGGTAACGATTAAAAAAAATTCTTGAAAGAATAGGTGAAAGATCCTAGACTATGTTGTTGATGTAGGTCTTTAAAACATTCCAGTAAAAGAATCATGCAAATATTTAACTAACTATATTTTATTACGTAAATGCTTTACGATTGTAAAAAAAAATATGCAAATTTGATATTTTTTTACAAGTAATTATTAGCTACTTTAATATTCTGAACGTTTTTTATAAAATGTAATGTATATACAGTCTGATCCGTTTGGGTATGGATAATATTTATTATTATAAAGCTATTATGATAGTAGGAAAAATTTCTTACTGGTTATATTATGATGTCCACACCTGTGGAGTAACGGTCAGCGCGTCTGGCCGCGAAACCAGGTGGCCCGGGTTCGAATCCCTGTCGGGGCAAGTTACCTGGTTGAGGTTTTTTCCGGGGTTTTCCCTCAACCCAATACGAGCAAATGCTGGGTAACTTTCGGTGCTGGACCCCGGACTCATTTCACCGGCATTATCACCTTCATTTCATTCAGACGCTAAATAACCTAGATGTTGATACAGCGTCGTAAAATAACCCAATAAAATAAAAATATATTATGATTAAAAGATGAGAGTTTCCATATATGACAATCAACAATGCATAATCGAAAGGACAAATTAAAATCGTAGATGATTAAAATGGCTACTACAAATCAAGAGCGGGCACAATGTGTTCTTTGGTATGCTAAATTTGAGAGTGTTAAAAGAGTTCAAAGGGAATTTCGTCGTGAGTATGGTGTGCGTAATGTACCTAAATACGATTCCATAATGTTGTGGTATCGAACATTTGTAAAAACAGGTTCTGTGTTTAAAAAAAGCATGCAGGAGGTCGCAGGCGAAACCCAGTACGAGAAGCAGCTATCTCTTGGCTTGGCCCCAAACTCCCCAGATCTAACCCGTCCTGACTTCTTCGTGTGAGGTTTTGTTAAAGACATTGTCTATTCACAGAAACCCAGGAACATTGATGATCTGAGAGTAAAAATTACTGAAGTTCTTCAAACAATCCCCTCTCTTGTGTAACAACGGATATGGGCTGAATTGCAACATCATTATGAGTTGTGTAGGGTGCGCAATGGGGTTCATGTTGAGCTCTGAGGAATCTCTCATCTTTCAGTGTTGTATGCACAAAGTTTCAACAAATAAAATTCAGTATGTATTTATTTACATTGCAAGTGGACAAGCACCCGGTGGCAGTGGTATACACAATATAAACAATACAAAATAAAATGATAAACAATACACAATAAAATCATAAACAATACACAATACAATTATACAATACATAATACAATTACATACACAATGCAATAAGAATACACACTACAATTTAACATAATAATTACAATTAATAATAAAACATAAATAAAATACCTAATTTTACAATACAACCTACATATGTACAGGCCCTACATAAGTTTCAATAGTCTTTCACTTTACTCCCATCTCACTCACTGTAGTGGCACTTTGACGCATTTCACTGACACTTTAGGACACATTTACTGACACTATAGAACACATTTCATTGGCGCTATAAATTATCACTGATCGGAACTATTCACTGCACTGTAAAACCATAACTTCACTGACTTACCTCGCTTCACTGATACAACAGTTCAAATAAGTCAGATAATTACACTCTTATGCTTACTTATAAACAGAACTACATTTAAGCTAAACATTTATAGCCTAAGGCCCTCTTACACACTATTTTTAAATAATTTACAATTCAAACCAAGGAAGTAACTCGTCAGGCTAAATAAATACATGTCACCTTAAACAATTAAATTTTAAATGTCACCTTAATTTTAATTTGCACTTTATACACAACTTTTTAAGTTACTCTTGAATCTCCTTAAGGAAGGACAGCCCTCAAAGACCGCTGCAGGTAGGTCATTCCAATCATTTATAGTTCTATTTAAAAATGAGAATTTACCTACATCCGTTTTCTGTTTCCTACATTTGATTTTAAAATCATGATCGTTCCTACCATAGTAAGTTGGCTTTTCTAACCAAGCCGTTATGTCTACCCATGCTTTCTGACCTATACAACGATGTTATTCTAGTTTTCCTACGTCTTTTTTCCAAAGTTTCCCATTTAAGTTCTTTTATGTATCGTTTCCATCTTCTCTTTTACCTTTAACAAATTTAGCTGCCCTATACTGGATTCTTTCTAAGGAATTTATAGTAGTAGTAAATGTTTTACAGTGTTTTTATTTTATCCATATCCAAACGGATCACTCTGGATATTAAACATGACAAGTTTTGTTCGTTTAGTGTTTATAGTATCTGAGATATATAAAAAAAAATTAATTTCACTCAATTTTTGCAGGCCAATGGTGTATCTCCCACCTTAAATTAATTGCATCCTATAGTTTCCTCAATAGAAGAGGAAATTGATCCTTTGGTAGACATCCAGTTATGTTTGTTCAATCAAAAGATATTGTTGTAACCATGAGAACATAAGAAACAGTGGAAATAGAAACATAGGGTGATATTCATAGATATTTCGCTAGTCCGCGCTATGAGCGTGCTAAACTAGCCCCGGCTATCGACTGGTTACTTGTACAGGATTCATATCATATATCATATCTTTTTTTTAATATTTTATTGGGTTATTTTACGATGCTGTATCAACATCTAGGTTATTTAGCGTCTGAATGATATGAAGGTGATAAAGCCAGTGACACGAGTCCGGGGTCCAGCACCGAAAGTTACCCGGCATTTGCTCGTATTGGGTTGAGGGAAAACCCCGGAAAAAACCTCAACCAGGTAACTTTCCCCGACCGGGATTCGAACCCGGGCCACCTGGTTTCGCGGCCAGACGCGCTGACCGTTACTCCACAGGTGTGGACCATATATCATATCGCTAACACTGGTTTATGAATATGAAAAACGTTAGTTCGCTGATCATCCACCGGATGCCCGCGCTAAGAATGCCTATGAATATGGCCCTTCGTTGTCAAAGTTTCCTCAGCATGCCAATGTTACACCCGCTTGCTAGTTCCCCCATTTTATTGTATGCTTGCATTCGAACTGCGGCGGAAATGCAAGCATGCCTTTTTAAAGGAGGCAAATCATGGAAATAATTAGAATTGTCTCACAGAAAGCTTTGAATCCGCTTCGCTCAGTGCAACCGCGTTGGTTGACGAAGAACCGGTGTGACGGGTGGCACGGAGTGCTGTTGGGCAGCAGTCCTCGGCGTCCGCCGCCGAGCAGGGGGACCATCGCACGCGTCCACTAGAGCTGCCTTCACAATGGAAATATTATTCATGTATTCTATCGGCTTCCCTCGCTGGGGACGCTAGTTCAAATCCGGCCGAGTCTAAATAGTCAAAGACTACGTCGGAACAGGTTTTCTTGAGTAGTAGTAGTAGTAGGGTTTAAGAAGGACGCGTCAGCTACTATGGCTATTTGCGCCCTTATCTAAAATTCTTAATATAACAAAGACATAAATAATATAATAATCAGAGTGCTAAAAGAACTAAAAAGCGTTGTCACGATAAAACGACGCACACAAATGCAGTAGACATAATGTGATTTCTACAGAATCATAAAAGTGAGCAATTCTACCACACTAGGTGGTATTCAAAACGAACAATAAAACAAAACTAAGGCCACCAGAGATAACCTGTGAATCATATTTTAAAACCATAAAATTTTATAAAATATTCGGATGTATAAAGTCCGAAATGTCAACAATGTAAAATCAAATATAAAACAACAAATGTAACCTCCGGATGTAAAGGGTCCGGAGGATAAGTAAAACGGATCAATAAAAAACTAAATCACCTTATCCAAACCTGTGTTTGATAAAAATCTCAGAACTGCATTTGTACAATTAAAATCGTTTCCAAGAGCGTCATGTAATGTCGGCCGAATTCCATATTGCCTCCGTGCATGGTCATATTTCCTGCAACGCAATAAAAAGTGTTCCACCGTAAGTGGAACATGGCACATATCGCACTCCGGCTGAGGTTCGCCACGTAGGAGATGGTCGTGTGTCAGATGACAATGGCCAATCCTCAACCGGGTGAGTAAAACCTCCTCGTGTCGCGACGCTCTTGTGGACGGTTTTCTTGAGACACACCGAATTTCACAGGAGGTTTTTTCAAGAAGCGTAAAAATAGGCTTAACCCCAGACTGCTGGCGCTTATATGACTTACATTAGAGGTGGCGTGGGATCATTTTTGACCCCACCAATAAAATGTCGTATAATACTAAGCAAAATCAATATTTTATATTATGTGAGAGCTGAGCTAAGTACAGTTAACACACATAGATTTAAGAAACAAATCAGATTATTTAATTGTTTAAGCTAAATGTGTTAAAAATTGATACTCTAATATTTATGTACTTCTGTATTTTCTATTTCTATATAGACCCTATTATTACATGCTGTATGTATTTTACCATTTATTAATGTTATTGTGCTCAATGAACTCTCTTAATTTTGTGATATATTTTGTATAACTGATCTGAACTGCGCCCGAGCACGAGCTTCTGCTCTTTTGGGCTGCAATACCTAATGTAGCTCAAGTGTAAAGTATTAAATAAATAAAAAAATTAAATTATATTAAATTTCATACTTACAGAAGAATAAAGTCTATAAAATTTGGTGATGATATGGCGTTGTTAGCAGAAGAGGAGATGATACTAAGGGATGTGCTACTAGAGCTAAATGACAGCTGTGAGCAGTATGGAATGAAGATAAATGCAAACAAGACGAAGACCATGGTCATAGGAAGAAAAGTAAATAAGGTAAACTTGCGAATTCTAAATGAGGCAGTAGAGCAAGTGGACAGCTTCTAATACTTGGGGTGTACTGTAAGAAGTAACATGAGCTGCTCCCAGGAAGTCAAAAGGAGAATAGCAATGGCCAAGGAAGCTTTTAATAGAAAAAGGAGCATCTTCTGCGGACCTCAGGAGAAAGAACGAAGGAAGAGACTAGTGAAGTGCTCTGTGTTGAGTGTGGCATTGTATGAGGCAGAAACATGGATATTACGACGAAGTGAAGAGAAATGACTAGCAGCATTTGAAATGTGGTTATGGAGAAGTATGGAACGTGTGAAATGGACAGACAGAATAAGAAACGAAGCCGCGTTGGAAAGAGTGGGTGAAGAAAGAATGATGCTCAAACTGACCAGAAAGAGGAAAAGGAATTGGCTGGGTCACTGGTTGAGAAGAAACTGCCTTCTGAAGGATGCACTGAAAGGAATGGTGAACGGGAGAAGAGTTCGGGGCAGAAGAAGATATCAGATGATAGACGACATTAAGAAAGTCTCCAGGTATCGATCAAATTCCAGCAGAATTAATACAAGAGGGTGGAAGTGCATTATATAGCGAAATTTATAAACTTGTACTTGCTATTTGGGAAAAGGAAATTGTACCAGAACAATGGAAGGAGTCCATAATTGTACCTATTTTTAAAAAGGGGGACAAAACGAACTGTGGTAACTTTCGAGGAATATCACTTTTGTTGACGTCGTACAAAATTTTGTCCAATATTCTTTTGAGAAGATTAACTCCGTACGTAGATGAAATTATTGGGGATCATCAGTGCGGTTTTCGGCGTAATAGATCGACTATTGATCAGATTTTTTGTATTCGACAGATAATGGAGAAAAAATGGGAGTATAAGGGTACAGTACATCAGTTATTCATAGATTTCAAAAAGGCATATGACTCGGTTAAGAGGGAAGTATTATATGATATTCTTATTGAATTTGGTATTCCCAAGAAACTAGTTCGATTAATTAAAATGTGTCTCAGTGAAACATACAGCAGAGTCCGTATAGGTCAGCTTCTATCTGATCCTTTTCCAATTCACTGCGGGCTAAAGCAGGGAGATGCACTATCACCTTTACTTTTTAACTTCGCTTTAGAATATGCCATTAGGAAAGTTCAGGATAACAGGCAGGGTTTGGAATTGAACGGGCTACATCAGCTTCTTGTCTATGCAGATGACGTGAATATGTTAGGAGAAAATACACAAACGGTTAGGGAAAACACGGAAATTTTACTTGAAGCAAGTAAAGCGATCGGTTTGGAAGTAAATCCCGAAAAGACAAAGTATATGATTATGTCTCGTGACGGGAATATTGTACGAAATGGAAATATAAATATTGGAGATTTATCCTTCGAAGAGGTGGAAAAATTCAAATATCTTGGAGCAACAGTAACAAATGTAAATGACACTCGGGAGGAAATTAAACGCAGAATAAATATGGGAAATGCCTGTTATTATTCGGTTGAGAAGCTCTTATCATCCAGTCTGCTGTCCAAAAATCTGAAAGTTAGAATTTATAAAACAGTTATATTACCGGTTGTTCTATATGGCTGTGAAACTTGGACTCTCACTCTGAGAGAGGAACATAGGTTAAGGGTGTTTGAGAATAAGGTGCTTAGGAAAATATTTGGGGCTAAGCGGGATGAAGTTACAGGAGAATGGAGAAAGTTACACAACACAGAACTGCACGCATTGTATTCTCCACCTGACATAATTAGGAACTTGAAATCCAGACGTTTGAGATGGGCAGGGCATGTAGCACGTATGGGCGAATCCAGAAATGCATATAGAGTGTTAGTTGGGAGACCGGAGGGAAAAAGACCTTTAGGGAGGCCGAGACGTAGATGGGAGGATAATATTAAAATGGATTTGAGGGAGGTGGGGTATGATGATAGAGACTGGATTAATCTTGCACAGGATAGGGACCGCTGGCGGGCTTATGTGAGGGCGGCAATGAACCTTCGGGTTCCTTAAAAGCCATTTGTAAGTAAGTAAGTAAGTAAGACGACATTAAGATATATGTATCATATGAGGAGACAAAGAGGAAGCAGAAAATAGGAATGTGGAAGAACTCGGAACTATTTACAATGTATTTGGTAATTCAAGTATCCGACTGCTGTTTGAGGTTCCTCCTAAATCAGCCAGCAAGCGACGGAAAATGGTATCCCAGAAAATTGAAGCCAAGGAAGTATGTGACCGTATAATTCACGAAACTACTCCCCGTTTCCAGTCTTTAAGCTACCTAGACGCAACGAAATTGATAAACAGCAAAATGTTTGACAATTTTTCGCATAGTTCCCTGAACGCGAAGTTGAAGTTGCTGTCAACAGTTATACTATACTGAATAAAAGAGTGTTAAAGACACAACTTGGAGTTATACACGGAAGATCCGACTTCCGAAATATAGATGGCTGTTCAATTGTTACAATACATAGTCTCCAACAATTTACACGATCCATTCTGTGAAGTAACGAAGTTGTTAAATATTTCGGTTACAACACCAATGACCACTGCTGAGCCAAAAAGATGTTTTTCTTGCTTGAAACGCATAAAAACGTTTTTAAGGAACACTGTATCCCAGGATCGTCTCACTGCTCTTGCAATACTGTCAATAGAAAAGAGAATGATGTCTAAGATGGAAGGGTTTAAAACCAGGGTAAATGACAAGTTCTGCAGTAGGAAGGAACGTCGTATGGACTTCATAAATCGTCACTAGGCGAGTCTCAAATTAAGATAAATACATATAAGTGTATACAGTAGGCCGATTTAGAGATTGTAGCACACTCATTATTTTGACCACCAGCCGCTATTGGAAGGGGCGTCATAACTTACCAACTTGAACTCAATTAGAATCTAAATAGTGACACTTATGGCAGACAAGGTCGCAGTTGAAATTTTTCTCGGAATAGGGATATCCTGAACTAGCACCAACAGATAGCGCGCGTGTACTTTGAGGGATGCGCTTTGCGTGTTCATTTGTTTTCCGGTATATAAACATTGAGAATTTACGTAGTATATTAGTATATTAAATACTCTTAAAACAACTCAAAATTTAACTAATTAAATTGCGCCTCGAAACAAAAATAACTACTTCAAGTAAGGAATTGCTGGCTACAGTTTTATTTTGGAAGAGGGAAAAGAAAAATTAATAAAAACATATGCAACCTCGACATCGAGCTATGCTAGCTTAGATTATATTCAGTACTTCTAGGAGTCTCCGAAGTTTACGCCTGCAGTAAACACTCTATTAACTGGGATGTTTATTATCCAAGACGATCCATAGTGAAATTCATTTCGTGAATAATATTTTTAATGTGCTGTAGATCAATTATTAAAATCATGTTTCAACTTCAAATTTTCAAAATCATCCTACATAATATTCAAAACTGCATGTCCTTAACCTACAAAACACAGGAATAATCGTGATACTACTGCGATCATATTAGGCCTATATCATCTTATCAAACAATCCATTTGATCGTTCTGCAACTAGGGGAAAAATACGAGGAATTCAATCTCGGTAGTCCCTTCCCTATAAAAAACACATTGGTGACTGCATATCCTATTTTTAACGTACGGTACTTACAATAATAATGATTAAAGAGGCAATATTCACCTTCGACGAAGTTCCTATTTTTTATTTATTTTTTTTATTCGTGCACATCGTTCTCAAAGTTCTTGTTTAGGTTCATGAATATTCAATTTACTCATATCTATATTCTGCATACTGCAGATTTCCCCATCCATCTCTTAAGGGGAATCGCTCAGTATTATTCAAATTTACGTTATTATTTATTGTAAATTAAATTAAATTATGAGGTAAGAAAATACTGAATTATATTAAATTATACTACGTTATACAAAATAATTATAAATTAAAAACCAACAAGCAGGAGAACATAATCAACTGTAGCATATGACACAATATAGCTCTACATGTTGTGCCGCATGGAACGCACCTGCCATCTAACGGTAAAACTTCGCATAAGATATCCCTAGTCTCACGTTTTGCCACGTTAGGTATCAACATCATTCCACAGCATTTCCCGATCGGACATTAACATCGCATAGGGCTGGTCTAGAAACAAGGCATTGCTTGCATCGAGACCTGGGTATTAGCAAACAGTATACTGTAGTTTGCTGATACGAGTTGCAATTCCGCCTCGCTGGGGGTTAATTAAAAATATTTATAAGATCGCAGTGCTGGGTCAAAGTGACACCCCCCCCCCCTCAGTAGTAACAGTAACAGTATACCTGAGCCTAAAATCTGTTCTGTTGTTGATTATGATGTTGTTAATAATATTGATAATTACGGATTTTTAATGGATTATTTTTTTCATTTCAAATCATGTACGTATTTCTCCCTTCCGTGACGAATGTGACAAAGGGAATAAAGTCACATCACATTTTCAGCTGCGACCTTGCCTGCCATAAGTGTCACTATTTAGTTTCTAATAGAGTTCAAGTTGGTAAGTTATGACGCCCCTTCCAGTAGCGGCTGGTGGTCAAAATAATGAGTGTGCTACAATCTCTAAATCGGCCTACTGTATACACTTATATGTATTTATCTTAATTTGAGACTCGCCTAGTGACGAATTATGAAGTCCATACGACGTTCCTTCCTACTGCAGAACTTGGATTCTTCAATGAAAAATCCCAGGACTTACCGGGACCCGAACTCGGATCGTCTGGGTGACAGGATCAGGAACTTCATAACAATTGGAAGAAAATATTAGTCATGTTATCCTTTATGGTAATATTGCCCGCTGATATGATGCAGTCCACAGCAAAAATTCCAGCATTGAATATCAAACTTCCTTGACATTATCTACTGACCTGTTTTGTCCGGTTTATAACTACAGAGCCTATTAATGGTAATTTATCTGACAGGAAGTAACAACAAAATTATTGTTCAACAGAATATAAATCAACTGATCGTTTATACACATGTACAACTTCCGGAAAGAGGGAAATTTACTCTTTATTCAATTTGGAAGACAAGACTGTATTTTGGATATGCAGGTGATTATCATATTTTGTCTACTCTCTCAGGAAAAGGCAGGAATGTGAACAAAGCTGAATTTTAAAGCAAGCGGTAATATCTAAATGTATGATGCTATCTCTTCAAAGAGATAGGCATGTTTGTGATGTCGATACACAAAACTAAACATAATGGAATGGTAAATTTTACCACTAAACAATTCATCATAATTTGAATCGTTAGACTCACATGTTTATAGGATAGATGGTAACCTCTACACCAAATTTAAGAGGTGATTCTACATGTTAAATATAACAACATTTTTATTACACTTTTCCTTCGATGAAACATCGTTAAGCAGGGAAAGAACAGTCTTCGCCCAATGTTTGGAGCGCTCTTTTTCGGTAATGGCCCGAGAGAAATGGCTGATTGCTATACAAGCAGATAGGTAAAAATAATCTGAACAGTTAATGTCTTGAATCTTTTTTTTTTCATTTGCTGATTGCTATACAAGCAGATAGATAAAAATAATCTGAACAGTTAATGTCTTGGATATTTTTTTTTCTTTTGCTGATTGCTATACAAGCAGATAGATAAAAATAATCTGAATAGTTAATATCTTGAATCTTTTTTTTTTTTCTTTTGCTGATTGCTATACAAGCAGATAGATAAAAATAATCTGAACAGTTAATGTCTTGAATCTTTTTTTTTTCTTTTGCTGATTGCTAACAAGCAGATAGATAAAAATAATCTGAACAGTTAATGTCTTGAATTTTTTTTTTTCTTTTGCTGATTGCTATACAAGCAGATACTTACCTACTGGCTTTTAAGGAACCCGGAGGTTCATTGCCGCCCTCACATAAGCCCGCCATTGGTCCCTATCCTGAGCAAGATTAATCCAGTCTCTACCATCATATCCCACCTCCCTCAAATCCATTTTAATATTATCTTCCCACCTACGTCTCGGCCTCCCCAAAGGTATTTTTCCCTCCGGTCTCCCAACTAACACTCTATATGCATTTCTGGATTCGCCCATACGTGCTATATGTCCTGCCTATCTCAAACGTCTGGATTTTATGTTTCTAATTATGTCAGGTGAAGAATACAATGCGTGCAACTCTGCGTTGTGTAACTTTCTCCATTCTCCTGTAACTTCATCCCTCTTAGCCCCAAGTATTTTCCTAAGAACCTTATTCTCAAACACCCTTAATCTTTGTTCCTCTCTCAAAGTGAGAGTCTAAGTTTCACAACCATACAGAACAACCGGTAATATAACTGTTTTATAAATTCTAACTTTCAGATTTTTTGACAGGAGACTAGATGACAAAAGCTTCTCAACCGAATAATAACACGCATTTCCCATATTTATTCTGCGTTTAATTTATAAAAATAATCTGAACAGTTAATGTCTTGAATCTTTTTTTTTTCTTTTTCTGATTGCTATACAAGCAGATAGATAAAAATAATCTGAAAAGTTAATGTCTTGAATCTTTTTTTTTCTTTTGCTGATTGCTATACAAGCAGATAGATAAAAATAATCTGAACAGTTAATCTCTTGAATTTTTTTTTTTTTTTGCTGATCGCTATACAAGCAGAGAGATAAAAATAATCTGAACAGTTAATGTCTTGAATCTTTTTTTTTTTTTTGCAAATTAAACCGTTTAGCCACGAATTTAAACTGAATAATAGCGAAAATCGTTAAAATAAATCTTGCAACGCAGCGGACGTTGCGTATTACAGACTGAGTATAGCTGGGGGAGGGGAAGGCAAAGAGTGCAGGCCGCGCTTGCTTAGAGTTATTGCAGTAGCCGTGATGTTTCCAAATGCTTCATAGAAACATAACGATTTCCTCTAAAACGGTAAATGTTAGAGAAAAAACTTATTTAGACGAGAACTTAGAATCACCGGGCTCGGAGTCCCATGCCCTTACAGCATAGGAAGGTCGTATCACAGTCTAGTACATACAGTTACGAAGCTTGAGTTATGAGGGTGCTAGGAACAATAGACTGTGCCGGTACTATTTCGCGCCTGTAATGAGGCGATAGTAGCGATCCTAGTGGTTAGCAACTATCTATGAATGCATATTTACTACGTATTGAGCTTTGTGACTGTATATACTAGACTGTGGTCGTACCATCTTCAATACTTCACCCTCACCCCAGAAAATTTTTAACTACTGCAGATGATAGATGAAATGAGGGAGAGGTGGAAGGTGTTGGTATAATGAAAGAAAAGAATGAGGTTGGTACACCTAGAAAAACTTTCCACAAAGTCGCTTTATCGACTACAAATTCCATCACAAAACAGAGAATCGAACGTGAACCACCTAGAGATGAAGACGAACTCGCTAACGCTGAAACACTGACGCAGCATTGGACACAGTCTATATACTTAAATCTGTCTCCAGTATTGAAGTGCGTAAGGTGATAATTACCACTCCTTTTTGTTTAAAACAAGAATGTTCCTACTTGAGGAAAATAATAGTCTAACTCATTTGATTGTGGTACTCAAGGCCAAAACAACTTTACCTGAACTACAGTGAGTGTTTATTTAAGAGTCATATTTCCTTGTTTGTTTTTACACTGGCTAGAAAAGCGTCAAAGGTGACTAATACAAACTGTTCTTTGTAATGATAGTAACTTCTCATGCAAACAAAATACGTAATATCTCTTCAAAAGATGTACATTTCGATTCCGAATCCACTGTCCCTGGCTCAATCGTGACATCACATAGCCCGGGTTCAAAACCTGGTTGGAGAAAGTTACCTGACTGATTTTTTTCCCCGAGGTTTTTCCTCAACCAATCGAAGCAGAAATGCTCGGTAACTTTCGGCATTGGATCTCGGATTCATTTCGCCATCATAATTATACTTCTCCTCTTTCATCATCATCATCATCATCATCATCATCATCATCATCATCATCATCATCATCATCATCATCATCTCCGTTTCTTTCCTAGCTTTCGGGCTTGCTCCGAAGTAGTCTCTCCTACGGACCGCCGCCGAAATTGGATCCCCGTGAATATGTGGTCAGCAGAGCTAGGAAGTTGGTACCAAAACTGTTAATTTGTGTGAGCTAGGACTATATCGCTACCGAATGAAAAGTAGTACGCAGCTCTCGATGTCAATTAATCAAAACGACAAACATGTACAGCAGGTTGGTAACCAAACATATGCTCCAATCGTCTATTGCCTTAGAACAAGAAAATAATAAACGAATAATATAAAATAAATAATTTGTAATCATATACTTCGTAACTCCCAATCTAAAATAATTTACCAATACATATAGAAATAAAATACAAAGTATACATTTATGATTTTCGCCTCAGTATAACAAATAATAAAGAACATGTTCATTTTATCAAAAGAAATACTTCTTTTATGGTCAGAAAAAAAATATTTGTACTCTGAAAATATTCGTTCTACGTCACAAGACGTTACTGGAGAAAATCTGAAATATGATACAGTATTTCGTACTATCATCAGCTGAACAACTACTTTGTGAATCTAATAATGTATCTCGTATGTGGGAGATAATATTAAACCTATAATAGTTTAAAAAAATAATAATTTTCATTGTAATGACAGCTAGGAAGTTCGTATCGTAATTCCGATGTTGAACTTGACGTCTCGTGCTGCTATGCATTCGGTTGCGTTACAGTCCAACATTTAACGAAGAATAATCAGGAAAAAATTAACGTGTTACACACGCCTGTTTGCATAATTATTTAATAACAGATGAGTTTACTTTTTGGAATCATGCATAATATTAGCATTACGTAAATAATACAATAATAACAGAATAGCTCACTTTGTTCAAAACCTAAATTATTAATATGAATTAACAATTTTCTTCAAATTATCCAAGAATGTACAAAGCTCCACAGAATGTTACTATGCGTTGTTTATGTGAACTGCGTACCGTCTGTAGCGAGCGGGAGCATAACTAGGCGCGGGTAACAATCTATAGGCTACTCTTCGCTGTACTCAACTAAAATCTACTGTTTCGGTATCTATGGTGGTCAGTCGTTGTTGGTGGTAGCGCTATGCACCGTGGGCCCATGGTAACTCGTGGGACCGGTTTTGAGGGTCCTCGATGAGGCCTACGTGGAAAGGTAATGGGATCATGTAGGCTGAACGGGAGTTTGAAGGCGCGCAGGGGGATCTATAGGGCGGGGGGACCTTAGGGAATGCACACCATTCCATCGAAGGTAGTACAATGGGCTCATCAGAGCGGCCTGCGTGCGAGAACAGTCCCAGCCCGTACTTTTTCCTTCACGGGGACTAATAGATTGACAAAATGGTGAAGAGCGGGGATGTCTGGCTAAAGTGCTTCTTGCTTACCTATATTATCATTGCAGGAATCTTGAATTTTTCCGATAAACTTTCATGACTCACGGTTATTGTCGAAACCTCACGTTGCTTATGACTGGGAACTGTATTCTTACGTTTTGATCTATTTTATTTTTTGTTAATAAATTTGAACATAGTGGAGCAAAATGTGTTAATTTTACCAGTAAGTATAAATATTTAACAAAGGGTTCGCGCGAGCCCTTGCGAGTTCCTTCCTGCACACCCCTGAATAATGGAAGAAGGAAACCTTATGAAATGACTGCTCTGTCCACCACAAATTTCATCACGACCTGGCTGGGAATTTTACCAGGGCTGCCAGTATGGACAAGCAGAGCTTTAGCGCTGAGCCACAGATGTGGCCGGGTCGTTTAAATGCATCATATTCTCCAACTGAAGCACACGATTTCACAGGAAGCAGAAATTTGCTTTACAATATAATGTATCAGACAACTAGTATGGCTGTTCTGTGCAATGTTCTGCCTCTTACTTTAAATAAATAGAATGCAAACTATTCAGAATAGATATCGGATGTTAATAACAGACGCACCTTGGTACACACAATATACCGTCCTGCATACTGATCTACCATTTCCGGAGTTTCACTTGGTCCTCCGCATAAGATTGCACAACACTTTCGGCCATCATAGTAATCCTTTGATTCGTCAAACTCAATGCGGCAGCGCATGTCTTGTAGGGGAAGTGCAACAAAATGTGAAAATGTGGCTTTCTAGCAAAAACAATTCCAAATTTAAGTATGCTCCAGCGACATCAGTAGAGAAGCCTTCGTTCTTTGTCTACAAGCTTGTGCTAAGGGACAAAAAGCGACAAATAATGTCTCTCGAAGATTTGGAAGTCACTGGTTGTGTACTACAAGTGCAAAATTTTGGATATTAGATGTGGTTAAAACGATGTAAATGTGGGGGATAACATAATGCTTCAGTTTTTCATTATCATTGCATACTTTCATCCCACTTTACAAAATATCTCTATATAGACAACTAGAGAAATTTACTATTGTTTAAGGCAATTTCTAAAGGACAGGATTGTTATGACATTTAATAGTCAAATAACAGTAGTAGGCATGAGATATATTTATTAGTTTTGAGTAAGATGTGATTAAATGTAATTTTAGGTATGATTTTAGAGCCTATTTTAGACACGTCAGATCTAATTCTTAGAGCCTAAAACACCCATATAACCTAACGCACACATATCAAATTCACACGAAGAAGCTATTAATTTCAGAAAAGAAAATAGTGTAAGGGAGATATGAATGAATAAATCAATAAACAAAAAATAAACAAATAAACATACAAATAAATAAACAAAAATAAACAAATAAACATACAAATAAATTAAGAAATAAACAAATAAATTAGTAAATAAACAAACAAACAAATGGATAAAAACAAATCAATAGATAAACAAACAAATCAATAGATAAACAAAAAATCAATAGATAAACAAAAAATCAATAGATAAACAAACAAATCAATAGATAAACAAATAAAGAAATCAATCAATAAATAAACAAACAAATCAATCAATAAATAAACAGACAAATCAATAAATAAACAAATCAATAAACAAACAAAAAAAACAATAAACCAATAAATAAATCAATAAACAAACAAAGAAATAAATAAACAAACAAAGAAATAAATAAACAAACAAAGAAAACAATAAACCAATAAAGAAATCAATAAACCAACAAACAAATCAATAAACCAAAAAGCAAATCAATAAACCAACAAACAAATCAATAAATAAACAAACAAATCAATAAATAAACAAACACAAACAAACAAATCAATGAACAAATAAACAAACAAACAAATCAATAAATAAACAAACAAATCAATAAATAAACGAACAAACAAATCAATAAACAAATCAATAAACAAACAAATCAATAAACAAATAAATCAATAAACAAATAAATCAATAAATAAACAAATAAACAAACAAATAAATCAATAAACAAACAAATCAATAAACAAACAAATCAATAAACAAACAAACCAATAAACAAACAAAAAAACAAATAAATAAATAAACAAGCAAGCAAACAGACAGACAGAAAAACAAATAAAGAGTGAAAGGAAATATAAGAGACTTAAATTCATTTATAAGCCGTGTTGTTTTGTTGAATTAGAAATACGACGGTTGAAGGTTAAGTCATGGCAACTATTTTTTATGAGAATGTGGGCGCGGTTCGAAATTTTGAAATAAGCAAATGAATAGGCAGGGTATGTGTACTAGTAGGGTAGAGTAAAGTAGGAATCAAACATCCATAAACGACACATCATGACGTTAATTTAAAGGGCAGGATATGTGCATGTGCTACTTGAAAAAACAATAGACTATGTGTACTAGTGCGATAGGACTGGCGTTTACACGGTAGTTGGAATAGCATTTCAGCACATATACCGATCTTAAAGATTCATCGGGCTACATTAATTTTGCGCGACGGTCGACTCACAACTGCATTACGCATTGCACGTAACATCGCTCTCTATGTGATAAACCTGATAACCATATGGCTTACGGCATTCATAGTATGTGGTTGTTAATCGACCGCCGTGCAATATGTTCGCTTCACTACGGGGATGGCAGTGTCTTTTATCACATCACCCTTACGTCGGTTGACTTTGAAAACAAAAGTAGTTGACATGAGTTATGCCCCAACCTTCGTACTTAATTACTCGTAATTTTGCTCAACCTTACAAAAACATGTGTACGCATATTGTAATCATTTTAATAATATATTTTTTCTATTTAAAAAAAAATCAGGATTTCAAAACGACATGCATTGCAAACTATTTAACCTTCACTTTGGTTCACTGACGCCAAATAAATGGATTTAAGAAAATGGATTCTTCCTACTTCCATGCAAAATACAGGAGGTCTTCATAATTCGCAAACACAAAAATAGATAATTTTGTATACAAAGTGGAAGTGAAATAATCCTGCAGAATGGTAGGTACGATACGGTACGCTTAAATGAACAGAAAACCTGCATTACGTTTTGTGATTAAATGCACGGTTAATTAAAAAATTAAGCTGTATGTTTCAGCAGTCTGGCAACATCACCGCTAACATGCTCATATTTCTTCTCGTAATACAGATGTAAGAGGTCAACGCACACAGGTCTGTCTCCCTAGGTGAACTACCTCCCACCTCCCTCTCTGGTTAAAATGCTGCAAGCTGGACCATTATTCAGTGGCTTGAAATTAGTGGTTTTTAAATTAAATTTACACGAAAACCGTTCACGCTTTTGAAACACGCCAGAGGGATTTATTATTCTTTATTAGATTTTCTATGGATATGGACAAAAATCACGATCCTACTCATAACAGTTACCGAATCAGAGGGTGTTAAACATTTGTGAAAAAACATTTTTTTTTCTGAGAAAACCATTAACTTTCAACCAATATGTAATTACACTTATTTTGTTATAAACAACATGAGCTATTCGCCCTGAAAATCTGCAGAGTTATTTCACTTCCACTCTGTATAGGATAAAGTTGCTGAATATGAGACCTTCTGCTAACTTGAGACCTCATTGTATCTTATTAAATAGGTGATGAATTCCACTACTGAACATTGCAACTTGCAGCAACCGCCGGAGAGTCACGCAACTGTCTGCACAGCTTACACGTGTTCTTGTGGAAGTTTAATTAAATTTACATTACTGAAGCTTTTTATTCGATCTGCTCACTTGGATATAGTGTTATAAAGGCATGGGAAGAGAATTCTTGTATTATATTAGTGAACAGTGGAATAAACAAAGTACTATACTTGAAAGTATTACATTTATTGGATTCTGAGTATACACAATTTTATTGTTTTTAATAGTATATGCAATGAGCCTATAATTGTAGTAATTAAGAACGCGAGTATGTTTATGAAACAAGCATAAGCGAGTTTCATAATTTTCATATGAGCATCTTAATTATCATTATAGGCAAGATGCATAAGACTTTGTTTGTTCGACCATAATATTAAATGTCTAAGTTTTGTCTTTCTACAAACCTTGTTATTTTAGTCATAATGAAATGGTGAACATGAGTGTATTTTCAGCGTGTTCTCGACTACTG
This sequence comes from Periplaneta americana, assembly GCF_040183065.1. Classification (NCBI taxonomy): domain Eukaryota; kingdom Metazoa; phylum Arthropoda; class Insecta; order Blattodea; family Blattidae; genus Periplaneta; species Periplaneta americana. The sequence goes on from NC_091131.1 coordinate 46,445,189, forward strand.
CAACAGATGGCACGAGTATGAGTGTCTTTTCAGCGTGTTGTCGAGTAGTGTAACAGATTGCAGGCGTATACACCGTATATGCTTTAATTTGAATTTGTATATGCTTTACATTGAATAGTAATCTGTATAGCTCTATTGATGAATTGTATATGTTTGTAATTTGAAGTAATTTACATGATATGTATTATCAATTTCTGTATATCTCAACTGATTGAATTTTTTTTGCCTTAAATTGAAATAACTTACTTGTTATATATGTTATAGCTCAACTGATGAATAATCGTTTGCGTTTGTAAATTTAATAATCTGATTGGCTATGTACTGTATATTTTTAGTAGAGCCATCGATGTAGCTCAGTCGGCAGACTCGCTGGCCTGCTGATCCGGAGCTGCGCTCGTGCTTGGGTTGGATCTCCCTTTGGTCCCATTGATTGGTTTCTTCCGAGGTTTTCCCCAGTCGTGGGACTGATGCCGGATGATCTATGGCGAGTCCTCAGTCACACTTCATTTTACCCCCCTTGATCTGATTACATGGTTGGGTTTTTTCCGAGGTTTTCCCCAACCAAAAGCAAATGCCCGGTAATCTTTTGGCGAATCCTCGGGCCTCACCTCATCTCACTACATCTACCCAAAATATTGTAAAAATTGTAAAAATATAGTAGAAAATTGTAAAAATTGTAAAATATTGTAAAAATTGTAATTGTAATTCGGACATTATAATTCACTGAACTGACTCTGTAGCTCACTGCACTTTCACTACAACACACTGCACACACTCTATAACTTGCTGCACTTTTACTAATGTTCATTATAACTCAGTCACTTCCACTGTAAAACTAACTCATTGATCGGACATTATAATTCACTAAACTGGCTCTGTAGCTCACTGCACTTTCACTACAACGCACTGCACACACTCTGTAACTTGCTGCACTTTCACTACTATTCATTGTAACTCAATCACTTTCACTGTAAAACTAGCTCATTGCTGGGACATTATAATTCACTGAACTGGCTGCACTTTCACTACAACACACTGCACACACTCTATAACTTGCTGCACTTTCACTACTGTTCATTGTAACTCAATCACTTTCACTGTAAAACTAGCTCATTGCTGGGACATTATAATTCACTGAACTGGCTGTGTAGCTCACTGCACTTTCACTACAACACACTGCACACACTATCACTCACTGCACTTTCACTGTTACCCTCTGCTCACTCACTATAACTCACTTTTACTATAAATCTAACAAATAATGCCGGATCTCACGGCTCCAGTTGCCTACGTATAGGGCATGTTGAAAGAATCAGTTTTAAAGACAGATGACCCAACTATAAATATTCCCGAATTACGCGAAAAGATAACGTCATTCTTTGTATCCTTAGAGCAATCTTTGTTTATCAACATGTTCAATAATCTTCAGAAACATTATGAAAAAATGTGTGGCACGTGATGGTACACATTTTGAACACATACTGTACCAATTCAATTCAATAACATTTCAGCGTTTTGTTTTGCCGCATATTGTATATTATAACTACATATTTAAAATATAGACTTTGCACACTAACGAGCAAATGTTCGTGTTTGGGGCAGATCCAGTTACATAATATAATACTAGCAATTAAGTGATATATAAAATTATTTTAAGTAGAAATTGAAAAAAAAAAAAACACTAGTCGAAAAAAAGAAAAAAAGAATTATCTAGGCTATACGAAAGAAGTGTTACAATTTACAGAAATGTAATATTTAATTCTTTTAGGCCTATACTGAAAATATTAAGTTTACTTCATAATTCTGGATTTATTTTCGTGAACTGATTGTACAGTGCAACCTTGGTCCATATAATGCAGAATGAATTTGCGCAGATTTTGTATTGTACTCGTATTTTGGTGGAAGTAAAAGAGGTAACATATTTCGCCTAGTATTATGAAATGTTTCTATGTCATCTTTATACTTACAGCAATTAGTAAAAAAAAAAGTTAAAGAGAGTTAAATTGTAAATTTGTTTAAAACATATTATGAACACAAAATTAGGAAAAAAAAAAATCAAATGTGTTCCAACACGTTTTGACAAAAAAAAATTAATTATTTTATTTGGAGCAAACACAACGAAATAAGGTGTGATTTAGTAATAAAGATATATGAAAAATTGGAGAATGCTGGGTTTGCAGTGGAAGACCTGCCCTTGGGTAAGAAATTATGAATTAGCAATAATAATAATAATAATAATAATAATAATAATAATAATAATAATAATCAACAAGGCCCTTGCCATACTATTCGAATGTGAAACTACGACATTTGTTGTTAAGGTTAATTCGAATAACTACTGTTCAGTCAGTCCATTAGAGATGTCGCCTGAGAAAATACGTGTTGTATACTGAGCGAAACGTCTTATTTATAATGCAAAACTGTTTTATGACACAGGAAACAGACTCGGTATACCTACATTTCTATTCAAGACATCTGAGGGAATTGTAACCAGTGCTTCATTTTATGTCCCAGACAGACTATGCAGCATTTTCACGGTTCGATCCTCGTAGGTGACTGGAGTGATATTTGTAGTGGATAACATCGAATTACGAGCTCTTCCTCGGGATTATCAAATTTTCTTAATTTTACAAAAATCATTCCACTAACACACACTATTAAATCATCAGAAATATGATATAGGTTAGCTTGCGAACCTTCAGTGATACAATATTTAGTTCTATCTATTAACCCCACTTGAGGGGAGGGACACGGGCTTGTGACTGCCATAGCACGTAGGCCGCTTGGTTGGCCCATTGTACTACACGGAATGGACAATACAGGGTGTTTCCGAGGTGATGTTACAAAATTTCAGGGATGATGGCGAACTGCACATGTATCAATTTGAGATAGGGAACCCTGGTCCGGAAATGACCGAGTCGAAAGTTACAAGCAAAAATAGTTCTGTGGAAATGAAGTAATTTTATTCCTCTGTACACCTTATTTATGTGTATTTATCTGTACATCTTACACATACTGTATTCATCTGACGTTGCTTACAGTATTCCGTTCAGTGCGCTGTCTGAGGGATGGGGACAGGAAACTACACTAAAGCAATGCAAATGGCGTAATGTGTAACGGACATGGTCGGTCCTGATATGCACGTCTGTAGACAGCAGTGTATGTGTACAAGTTGCAGTGTCCAGTCGATCAGTCCTAGTGAAATGGAGGAGTACACGAGAGCGGAATAAGCAGACCTGATTTTCGAATACGGATGAGCCAATGGGAACAGTAGACAAGCTCACAGATTGTATCGGGACAAGTACCCACGTAGGAGACATACGGCCCATATCATTTTTCCACGACTGTTCCATAAGTTAAGGAAAGAAGGGCATGTGGTGCCAAATTACAATTCCATTTCCACAGAACTATTTTTGCTTATAACTTTCGACTCAGTAATTTCCGGACCATGGTTCCTTATCTCAAATTGATACATGTGCCCTTCGCCATCATCCCTGAAAGTTTGTAACACCACCTCCGAAACACCCTGTATAGTCTTACGTGGCTCCGTAATTACTATGCTAGGCGCTAGTTCCGAGGTTCGCGGACTGAAACCTGAATGAGGGCAAATTTATAAAGGACGATATAATCTTTACAATAGTTTCTTAGTGAGGAAAGTAAAGCTGTGGGTCCGATGTCGTAGATTCCTGTCACGTAAAGGAATCCTTTCCCTGACAGAAGGTTGCAGGTAAATCATGTCCAGTCATCGGCGTAGCTCAATTGGCAAGCGCATTTGTCTACTGATCTAGGACGTGGGTTCGATTTCTGCTTGGGCTCATTACGTGGTCGGTCTTCCCAAACTGCTAGAAGAATGTCAGGTAATCCATGGCGAATCCTCGGTCTCATTTCGCCAGATATCTCACCAATTCCTTCTTCTCGTTACTGGAATTCTCTGCCGCCTGAAGTCAAGGGCTGCCGAACTTTAATTGTCTTTAAATGTAAATTAGAAAAATATCTTATGATGAGTTGCCAGACCTAACACGTTGCAAATATTTAATGGAATGTGTTCCACTGTATTTATTAATTTTTTTGTTTCTTATTTTTATTATCTAAATCGTGTTTATTTATCACTTAACGCCAATATGTATCCCACTGTGTTGTTTTTTTTATTATTATTAATCTATTTTTTGTGTACATTTTATTCAATTGTCGGTTTCTGGTTTAATTATGTAAATCCTACTTAATTGTAATCTAATACTAATATGTATACTAATGTGTTTATTTTTATTTTTACTGTGTACATTTTTTATTGAATTATCGGCTTCTGTTTTTATGTGATTCGTATTTGATTCTAACAACATTAATATGTATTCCACTATATTTATTTTTAATTTATGAGGTAAATTTTATATAACTACCTCTTTTGATCTCATTATGTACCTAAATTGTATCAGTATATAATTACTTAATTCCGATCCAGTTTTATGTTCAACTATTTAAGCAAGTTTTAATACTGGTTGAGTGTAAGAGACGGCCTTACGGCCTTAACTCTGCCAGGTTAAATAAAGCCATTATTATTATTATTATTATTATTATTATTATTATTATTATTATAAGTTGGTACAGCGTCCTTAAATAGCCAACAAAAATATCGACTATCGAACATTGAATTTCCAGGCAGAATAATCTCTGCGGATGAAAGCATCGTAAATAAAATACAGCTACAACCACAAATGTTACACTGTATGGAGACCTACCCACCCCACGTCTTCTGGAAGTGACAAGGGCTTGGAAGTAAGCGAGACAAATCAACAAGAAGTATTTTTGCGTCTTTACAGAGACTCGAACCAGCTACCTCCTGAATGCAAGGCACGTTCTCTATCACTGAGCCAAACACGCCCAGTATTGGCTTCTTAAGATGGCGTAAAGTCGGTAGCAGGAGGCCTAGATAACAGAGATGCTGGGGGCCAAGGATTTCTCCACCCTCAACCCCACAGGACCTAGGAAGAAAGGACTTTAGAAAGAGGTGGAGGGTTGGATTGGAAAGAAAAAAAGCTAGGTAGAGAGGGGGGATAGAAAGAGAGAGATCTGTCGTTACTCCGGCCGGCATAGGATGGGACCCCAAGTTTTGTAGCTAAAACGTGAGACGAATTTGATGTACAGTCTGACGCAACGAAATGTTCGTGCGGGGTATTTTATAAGAAGTGTGGCGAGCCTTTAACATTGGTTTTATGTATGGAGAAGCTCGTTTGACCGATATTTCAGCAGTTTAATTGTACGGCGGGAGGGATTTCGTGTCCTCATTTAAGAATATACGAGGTCGCAAAGTTCACATTTCATATCGGAGGCGTAAAGCGAGGTTTGTTCGATAAGACAACTAGTCTATCAGAGGGCTTTAACAGTGCAGTAAACTGACAACTGTCGGCGTATTTATTCATAATTCAGCTTTTATTATACTCTATGAAGATGTGAAATACTTCAGTGATGTAATAACTATGATATAAAACTAGCGGGATTGAGAGACTCGGAGCTCTTAGAAATAATAAACTGACTAATGCAAAAAATGTGATTTTATTGCACAGATTTCTCATAAAAGTGAGCAATCCGAACACGTGTACCTCCTGCCTTATAGTCTACTGTGTGGAGGCATATAAACAATTAATTGAAGATGCTATAAATTGAAGTTCCGCCGCGACTATGTGGCGACATTTGTGGTTAGCAATGAATTCGAGTTCGAGTCCCGAAAAGGGAAATAAAGGTTTACATCATTCTCACAGAAATTGCATATGTGTCTCTCCTCCTATTTTCTTCTTGTCATGTTTTATGTTGTTACATAAATATCGCACTACCTGTCAATTTTCTTTACTTATAACCCAAATTCTCCTGTTCCTTGTCCCACTATTTCCTCTTTGTCCTTGCCTGTCACATTCCTTTTTTCTCTCTTTTTACTCTTCTCCATATCTTCCAATTTCTCACTGTCTTCTCTACTTCCTTATTGCCATTTTTTATTTCCTTTCTTATTGTCCACATTCTAGTTCTTCCTCCGTCGTTTATTCTTATTGCTCCCTTTCTCGTCCTATTTTTCCGTTTTTCCTTTCTATTATCCATTTTCTCCTCTTTGTCAGTTTTTCCTTTTTTTTCATATGAATTGTACAATTTTGTATAGCTTAACGAAAATAAATTTGTAAATTGAATTAATTTGATTCTGTATGTTTGTATAGTATGGTTGATGAATTGTATATGCTTCTAAAATGAACAGTAGTCTGTATAGCTCTACTGATGAATTGTAGATGCTGTAAATTGAATAGTAGTCTATATAGCTCAACTGATGAATTGTTTATGATTATAAATTGAATTAATCTACTTGATATTAATTGTACAAATTTGTATAGCTGAATGAAGTATGCTTGTAAATTGAATTAATCTGCTTACTTTGTATTGTATATGTTTGTATAGTTTTGGCTGATGAATTGATGAATTGTTTGTGTTTGTAATTTGAAGTAGTTTGCATGATATGTATGATCAATTTCTGTATATCACAACTGATTGAATTGTTTATGCCATAAATTGAATTAACTTACTTGTTTTGTATTACACATATAGCTCAACTGATGAATAATCGTTTGTGTTTGTAAATTTAATAATCTAATTGGCTATGTATTGTATATTTTTAGTACAGCCATCGATGTAGCTCAGTCGGCAGACTCGCTGGGCTGCTGATCCGGAGCTGCGTTCGGGTTTGGGTTGGATCCCCCTTTGGTCTCATTGAATGGTTTCTTCCGAGGTTTTCCCAAGCCGTGGGACTGAAGCCGGATGGTCTATGGCGAGTCCTCGGCCTCACTTCATTTAACCCCTTTGGTCTGATTACATGGTTGGGTTTTTCCGAGGTTTTCCCCAACCAAAAGCAAATGCCGGGTAATCTTCATCTCACTACAAAATATTGTAAAAAATTGCGGAAAATTGTAAAAAATTGTAAAACTGTAGAAATTGTAAAATATTATAAAAATTGTAATTATAATAATATTGCAAAATTTTGACTTGTTCCACATCTTAAAGCTTCATTGCTCATATAAGATCTATGGAATCTGATAAATGAAATGAAAAAAAAAATATTCACTTTCTCCTCTCTGTCCGCATTTCCTTCTTATTGTTCACATGCTCCTATTTAGCTCGTATTTCCTTCTTAATGATTACTTTCTTCGAAATATGTATGATAAGAACTTTCTTGTGTTAAATATTAACGTACCTTGTTAACATGTTTCGACCTATTTTCGGTCATCTTCGGAACTGGTCGTTGTTGGTCTTGGCGTCTCTTTTTTCCTGTGTGGGTGCGTTCGTAGTGTAGAGTCAAAGAGTGTATGTGTTTTGAAATTGAGTTGTGTGTTGAGAATATTGTTGGGGTGTGTTTTCGTGTGTCTGTATATTTCATATTGTTCTAGTGTGTTGAGGTTCTGGCTTTCTGGTTGGATGTGCAGTATTTCCATGTCTGTGTTGATGTCTCTGTAGGTGTGGTTGGCATTTGTGATGTGTTCTGCATATGTGGAGGTGTTTTGTAATTTTGTTATGGCTGTGATGTGTTCTTTGTAATGTGTTTGAAATGATCTGCCTGTCTGTCCTATGTAGAAGTTGTTGCAGGTGTTACATTTGAGTTTGTATACGCCTGTGTGGTTGTATTTGTTTGTTTGTGTTTGATTACTTTCTCCTACTTGTTCGTCTTTCCTTCTCAATGTCAACTTTCTTCTGTTTGTCTGTCTTTTCTCCTTATTGTTCACTTTCTTCTTTTTCTACACCTTTTCCTCGTTCTCATCGAAGCTCTACTTTTATTCTTGTGCACCTTCACCCATCCATCTTCTTCTCTTTTTATCTACTCGTACTTTCTTCCTCCTTTTTCCTTTCATTCACTTAACCCACCCACGTTTTTCGATATTCTTACCCAACTTTCTCTCCATTTTCTTGTCCATATATTTATTCTTGTCCATCTTTCTCATCTATCTCTTATCCTCCTCAATTTTCTTCTCATCCATCTCATCTCTCTTCTTGATCAGAATCTTATTCTACTTCATCATAAGTATCATCTTCTTGTTATTCTCCTTTCTTTTCACCACCTCTTTCTATTCCATCTTCAGAGACAACATTGTCGTATCTAGAGTTGATGACGATAAAAAGTTAGTAATTTTAATTTTAATTAGACGTAATTTGTAGCTTAAAATTTATTCACTGTGAATGGTGGTGGTAGAAATCTATGTATCGACGTCGGTATAAAAATAATTGTAACTAGTGATAATTGGAGACCGGATTTTTATGTAATATCAAAGTGTGAAATATGTACATATTTATTTAAGAAAAATAAGCGAATATGTAACAAAATATGTAAAATCATGAAAATACTTAATATCAATATCTGGCATGTATAGGATAGGTAAGACTCTCCAGTTGTGATTTCATAGAGCACCCGACTTTTTTACCTCACACTTGACACATTACTATTTTTCCATCTGAAGTGAAAGCTTCGTCCATCGCAATCCATAATTTTATTTAAAGTAAAGAGGTCAAGCAATAATCTGAAAAGCTATTTATTTTATTCTTTCAACATCTTTCCAGTTTGTTCCTTCACTCCAGCTTCTTTTCAAAAGTCGGCTACTTTATTGCGGCTCATGTCAGACTTAACACGGGTTTTCCCTGGAAGGATTAGGAAGAGGGTGGGTAAGGTTGCAAATTGCATGGGAACAGCTTGTTAAGGGGTATGCAGAACAATTATAGTTCGAGACAAATCATGTCGTTCTCGTTCCCTCCACCGCATGAAAGCAACGCTACTTTCTGAGTGATTTTTGCAATACAAGGTAGTTGTATGAGAAAGGTTCGTTCACTCATATTTACAGTGAGTGGTATGCGATGTGTGCCTCTACTATTTTCTGGAAGTAAGGACGTTATGTTTCGTCCCGAAATATAGGCCTATCCTTTCTTGGGTCGGTAAAAAGGCTTTTTAAATCTGTGTATTTCAAATTGTAAACTTCCCCAGCAAAAGTTTTTTCCACCTTTTAGAGAAGTAAAAATGAATAAAACCTCTAAATATGTAGATTTATGTAATACCAAGCCATAATATGTAATATTGGGGTAAATATGTAAAAATATGTAGTATCAAATTTTAATATATTAATGGTAATTACAAGATTCGCAAAGATTTATTATTTATGTACGGTTAGGTTGAAAGGAATATAATATGTAATTACATAAAAATCCAGTCCCTAGTAAGTGATAATCTTTACAATGAAAATGTGACAACATCGCTTGATATTAAAGTATTGATGCGTGTAAGAAAGATACATCCAACATAACTTGCCGCTAGAGTATTATTCACCGCAAGTGTCATGAAATCAAACTGTAGTTTCTTTAGGGAAAGACTATAGTTGACTCAGTTTCAATTGGATTTCGTGTAAAATGGTTAAACTTGCACTAACACCTCTCATATTAAATGGCAACGATAAAAGATGTAGTTAGTCTCGTCTCGAGACAGGTAGTGGATGAAATATCGATAAACGGGAGGCGTAGCCGCTACTTGGAAGAGAGAGTGGATAAATATTTAAGAACTATTAGATGTAGAGAAGTGAAGGAGTACCGTATAACAGAGTAATCACTGAATTTTCACTTACTCCATTATTCTTTTAGCGTTAAAGAGAATCTATTAGGGGGCACAGTAGAATGAGGCGTAACTCAATTAGCTGGCACTCTGGAGCAGCACTTGGGAAAGAAACACTGGCGTACCGTGTCAGGGTCGCCAGATAAGACCAATGTGTGGTTACTTGGAACAGAGTGCGTCCTCTGTACTTTACTGGAGGTTCTTACTGGAGAAAACTTTTTCAGTTGACACCATCCTTTCTTCTTTTCCTCTTAGCATTCATTCTTCTTTGTTTCTTTCTGCGTTTCTACTTTGTATCTTCATTTCTTCTATTCATTCTTTCTTTATTATATGCTCTCTTCAAACAATTTATTTTTCGTTGCTTTTGCATTCCTTATTTCTTTCATTTTGTCATTCCTCCATTCATTGAATCTTTATCATATTTTTTCCTATTTCAATTAATTTTTTTAAATCTCTTCATTACTTCTTCCAATCGTTCTTTTCTTTCTCCTCTCTGTTCCAACTTCTTATTTTCTATTAAAAAATTTCATTAGACCTACGCCTCACGTTTCTTTCTTTGGTTAATCTATTTTTTCATTTTCTTCTCTTTTCCCCCTCCCGTACTCCTATATTTATTTGTATTCCATTTTATATTACGTTTCCTTCTGTTCTTTTTTTTTATAAATCCTTCTTTCTCATTCCTTATTCCCCCATTTTCTTCTCGTTTTTTTCGTTATAAATATTGTATCTGATACATTTCTCTTATTTTTACGTTTTCTTTTCTTTCTCTTTTGCCATTCTTTCTCCCTTTTTATCTTTAATTCAACCCTATAATTTCCTCCGCTTCGTACTTTCGCCCTCTGTTTTTACCCTCTTTTGTATTTGTGAATTTCTTTCTTTTTCTGAACTTGTGTCTGTATGGTCCTCTCTCTTTCTTTCTTATTTCTTTTCATATTTCTTTCTCCCTTCTTCTTCTTTTTATTTTTAGCTACCTTCGTTCCATTCATCCATCCACACACTTATCCATTTATTGATTCAGCGCTTCTAATTTCTCTTTTTGTTTTCCCCTCTTTGCTTTGTAGATTTCTTTCTTTCTCTGTGATGGTAGGCCTACTGTGTGCTGTTTTTTATACCTCTCTCGTTTTCTTGCGTCCTTTCTTTTTTCCTTCCTTTCTTCCTTCTTTCCTTTCTTTCATCCTTCTTTTCTTCATTCCTCCTTTTCTTTCTTCCTTCCTCCTCCCTTTCTTCCTTCTTTTCTTCCTTTCTTTCTTCCTTCCTTCTTTCCTTTCTTCCTCCCTTACTTCATTCCTTCTTTTCTTCCTTTCTTCCTTCCTTCTTTCTTTCCTTTCTTTCTTCCTTCTTTCCTTTATTTCTTTCCTCCTTCCTTCTTTCCTTTCTTCCTCCCTTACTTCATTCCTTCTTTCCTTTCTTCCTCCCTTACTTCATTCCTTCTTTCCTTTCTTCCTCCCTTACTTCATTCCTCCTTTTCTTCCTTTCTTCCTTCTTTTCTTCCTTCTTACCTTCCTTTCTTACTTCTTTGCTTTCTTTCTTTCTTTCTTTCTTTCTTCTTTCCCTTCTTCCTCCCTTACTTCATTCCTTCTTTTCTTCCTTCTTTCCTTTCTTCCTCCTTTACTTCATTCCTTCTTTCTTTCTTTCCTTTCTTTCTTCCTTCTTTCCTTTCTTCCTCCCTTACTTCATTCCTTATTTTCTTCCTTTCTTCCTCCTTTCTTCCTTCTTTTCTTCCTTCTTTCCTTTCTTTCTTTCTTCCTTCTTTCCTTTCTTCCTAGTTTACTTCATTCCTTCTTTTCTTCCTTCTTTCTTTCCTTTTTTCCTTCCTTCTTTCCTTTCTTCCCTCCTTACTTCATTCCTTCTTTTCTTCCTTTCTTCCTCCTTTCTTCCTTCTTTTCGTCCTTTCCTTTCTTTCTTCCTTCCTTCTTTCCTTTCTTCCCTCCTTACTTCATTCCTTCTTTTCTTCCTTCTTACTTTCCTTTCTTCCTCCCTTTCTTCATTCTTTCTTTTCTTTCTTCTTTCTTTCCATTCTTTCTTCCTTCCTTCTTTCTTTCCTTTCTTCCTCCCTTACTTCATTCCTTCTTTTCTTCCTTCTTTCTTTCCTTTCTTTCTTCTTTCCTTCTTTCCTTTTTTATTCCTTCTTTCTTTCCTTTCTTTCTTCCTTCTTTCCTTTCTTCCTCCCTTAATTCCTTCCTTTCTTCCTTCTTTATTTCCTTTCTTTTTTCCTTCCTTCCTTCTTTCCTTTCTTCCTCCCTTACTTCATTCCTTCTTTTTTTCCTTCTTTCTTTCTTTCCTTTCTTTCTTCCTTCCTTCTTTCCTTTTTTCCTTCCTTACTTTATTCCTTCTTTTCTTTCTTCTTTCTATCCTTTCTTTCTTTCTTTCTTTCTTCCTTCTTTCCTTTCTTTCTTCCTTCCTTCTCCCCTTTCTTCTTCCCTTACTTCATTCCTTCTTTTCTTAATTTCTTCCTTCTTTCCTTTCTTTCTTCCTTCCTTTTCTTCCTTTCTTCCTTCTTTCCTTTCTTTCTTCCTTCTTTCCTTTCCTCCTCCTTTACTTCATTCCTTCTTTTCTTCTTTTCTTTCCTCTTTCCTTTCTTCCTCCCTTTCTTCATTCCTTCTTTTCTTAATTTCTTCCTTCCTTCTTTCCTTTCTTTCTTCCTTCATTTTCTTCCTTTCTTCCTCCTTTCTTCCTTCTTTTCGTCCTTTCCTTTCTTTCTTCCTTCTTTCCTTTCTTCCCTCCTTACTTCATTCCTTCTTTTCTTCCTTCTTACTTTCCTTTCTTCCTCCCTTTCTTCATTCTTTCTTTTCTTTCTTTCTTTCCATTCTTTCTTCCTTCCTTCTTTCTTTCCTTTCTTCCTCCCTTACTTCATTCCTTCTTTTCTTCCTTCTTTCTTTCCTTTCTTTCTTCTTTCCTTCTTTCCTTTCTTCCTTCTTTTATTCCTTCTTTCTTTCCTTTCTTTCTTCCTTCTTTCCTTTCTTCCTCCCTTACTTCCTTTCTTCCTTCTTTATTTCCTTCCTTTTTTCCTTCCTTCCTTCTTTCCTTTCTTCCTCCCTTACTTCATTCCTTCTTTTCTTCCTTCCTTCTTTCTTTCTTTCCTTTCTTTCTTCCTTCTTTCCTTTTTTCCTCCCTTACTTTATTCCTTCTTTTCTTTCTTCTTTCTTTCCTTTCTTTCTTCCTTTCTTTCTTCCTTCTTTCCTTTCTTTCTTCCTTCCTTCTCCCCTTTCTTCCTCCCTTACTTCATTCCTTCTTTTCTTAATTTCTTCCTTCTTTCCTTTCTTTCTTCCTTCCTTTTCTTCCTTTCTTCCTTCTTTCCTTTCTTTCTTCCTTCTTTCCTTTCCTCCTCCTTTACTTCATTCCTTCTTTTCTTCTTTTCTTCCCTCTTTCCTTTCTTCCTTCCTTTCTTCATTCCTTCTTTTCTTAATTTCTTCCTTCCTTCTTTCCTTTCTTTCTTCCTTCCTTTTCTTTCTTTCTTCCTTCCTTCTTTCCTTCCTTCCTTTCTTTCTTCCTTCGTTTTCTTCCTACCTTTCGCTCAGTTTCATTAATTCATTCATGTGTTATTTGTTTCTTGCTTTATTTTTTCTTTCTATCTTTCTTTTCCACTTTTCTCTTTTTGTTTTCCTTTTTTCTCTCTTTACGCATTTCTTCTTTTTGTCTTCCTTCGTTTTTCTGCGTTCGTTTCTATAATTTCTATTCATTCACTCATTCATTCGTCGTTTTTACTGTCCTTGTGTATCCGTCTCTCTTCTCCGGTTTTTTGTATCTACGTCTGCGTTTATCCCTCACTTCTTTTCTTTTATTTTCTCTTTATAAAACCCCGTTTTATAAGATCCTTCACTCATTTAATTCTACAAGCGTTTAATTATCTCTAGTCATGTCACAAGAGGGTCTGAGATTTGCCGATAAATCCACGAGGGAAGCGAGTGGGTTTATTTGGGAAATCTCAGACCTCGAGTGACATTTATTAGGACTATTTCGTGAATAAAATAGAAATGTAAATAATATACCCCTAAAATTCGCTCACAAAATGTTAATAGGCCTAACTGTATATTTAAGAATACTTAACCTAGTCAGACAATGTGAAGTCTAAATAGATGAATAACGATTACTGCAATAAAGAAACTGAATATTATTCAGTAATGCCAATTGAGAAAAGCGAAATACAGGTTTAAAAATGTCAATTACATGTACTGCGCTTTTCTGTTGTTATTATAACAGAAATACGTTTTCATTACCTGCTGAAATCATAATTTAATTTAAACATTTTATAGTATAATAATTATATTGTAGGCTAATTATTACAAATAACCTGATTAATACATTAATTAAATGAACAATTGTTATGAAGGCGTGACATTTTCTTTAGATACAATGGACACGGAATTACAAGATGTAGATGTGGAAGTAAGATTTCGCACTTTATTTAGTACAATGGATTCATCCTTATCGATTTATGTGGAAACAGTTGGCGACATTGACTAAACAAAAGAACGACCATGCGATAAATTGATAGTGCTAAATCGAGCTGCAGAAATTATCACGATGTATGACTGTGATTGGTTTGAATTCAAAGTTTCATTATAAGTCAATGCCCGAAAATAGAATGACGTCATATAAACGAAATAGTCACCTCAAATATTACACACAATCAGTGCAGACAACTCATATTAAGAGAACAACATTTTTATTCTTTCATAAAACAGAAATAACTGAAACTAAAAGAGCATGTAAGCTGGGGTCGCTAACGAGTCTAGAATGTGATATGAAGCGGTAATCATTACATGAAGCACTTTTCAGGAAATGTATTCCATTCGGGTTTCAATTCAGTTTACATGTAACTGATATTTTCTGATTGAGTGCTATTGATTTCAGAGGTAAGTGGCACGAATAGCTGTTATTTACAAAGAAGCTTTTAAAGCTGGAATACATATTGAATGAAAGATTAATTTTTCATCAGAAGAGAAGTGGCCCTTTCTGCATAAAACCGACGATATAAAATATTGATAAAACGTAACGCTACTTCAAATCTTTTCATATGCAGTGACGGAAAATATACGGAACAAGCTGCCTTGTTTCGTCTGTCCTTCAAAGAACTTAGAAGGGGCTATCTGCGGTGTAAGGAGCCTGAGATTGCCCGTCAATTTTGTCATTTCACAAACCGGTGGCAATTCCAGGGAAAATCTTTGGGTAGGGCTCACGAAAATTTAGAAACTAATAAATAGAATATTAACAACTTATTTTATCCAATCAACAACGTACAGAAATTAATTCCAGTATTATCTACTTTTTGAAGAGGTAGAAAAATTCAAATACCTGGGAGCAACAGTAACAAATATAAATGATACTCGGGAGGAAATTAAACATAGAATAAATATGGGAAATGCCTGTTATTATTCGGTTGAGAAGCTTTTATCATACAGTCCGCTGTCAAAAAATCTGAAAGTTAGAATTTATAAAACAGTTATATTACCGGTTGTTCTTTATGGTTGTGAAACTTGGACTGTCACTTTGAGAGAGGAACATAGATTAAGGGTGTTTGAGAATAAGGTGCTTAGGAAAATATTTAGGGCTAAGAGGGATTAAGTTACAGGAGAATGGAGAAAGTTACACAACACAGAACTGCACGCATTGTATTCTTCACCTGACATAATTAGGAACATTAAATCGAGACGTTTGAGATGGGAAGGGCATGTAGCACGTATGGGCGAATCCAGAAATGCACATAGTGTGTTAGTTAGGAGGTCGGAGGGAAAAAGACCTTTGGGGAGGCAGAGACGTAGACGGGAGGATAATATTAAAATGGATTTGAGGGAGGTGGGATATGATATAGATACTGGATTAATCTTGCTCAGGATAGGGACCAATGGCGGGCTTATGTGAGGACGGCAATGAACCTCCGGATTCCTTAAAAGCCAGTAAGTAAATAAGTAAACAACAAAAGAGAAACAGCGTAATTCTGATGTTTTAATGTCATTTTTGCCTTTTCGTTTATTTATATTTTGTTTGAATACAATTTTTAACTTGATTAACGAAAAAAATATTATTTTAAAGCTTTTAACCTTAGCTTTACTTCATTTATTTTAATGAAGTCTTTAATTTTAACAAAAGAAAAAAATCATATTTAATATTTTTCAATATGATGTGCGTTTTCGGTCCTCTCTTCAAGAAAATCCTATTTTAACTACGAAAACAAGCCTATTTCAGAATTTTTAACGCCTTAAGTTTTTCGTTTATTCGTTTCAGTGATGTCTTTGCTTTCAACAACAAAAACAAAAATCTGTTTGAGAAATTTTAACGTCATCTTCGTTTTCGTTCAGTTATTTCTATGAAATCTTTCTTTTCAGCAACGGAAACGAAAATGTGTATTTGACATCCTCTTTTGTAATAGAAATATACTGTTACTATCTGTGGAATTTCCCCAGAATGTTATTCCAAAACTCATATTGAATATGTGCCTGAAGATGCCAAATAGGCGAAAACGTTGGCATTAAATCTTTTAACTTCAAGGAATTATTTATATTTATAAATATTTCTTGTTGTTTTTAAATGTTGATAAGTCATTTCGACTGAACATATAAAATATTATATTATATTGTTTGTTTTTTCACTTATCTGAATATTGTCTCGTTTTCAAAATTTATCCACCCGTCATAACCTAGACACACGATCACAACACTCCTCAATATTATCCATTCCCTCCCACCGAACATCCTCATATTCATCTTCTTTCACTGTGGCTGTTCCTCGGCATTGGAATTCCCTACCGAGTAATGTCAGGGACTGTCAGACATCAAATCAATTTAAGAATAGACTAACGAAATATTTTTCTAACAATTCTTGTTAACAATAATAGCTGTTTCAGGTTTCTGAATGTTTAATGGTTATATATATCACAGATAAATATCTAAATTATCTCATTATTATTATTACTATTATTATTATTATTATTATTATTATTATTATTATTATTATAACTATTTCTTACCTATGTTTATCATTGTCACACTAACATCATTTATCCAACTTTCATTATTTACTTTCATGTTGTTTTATGATCTAGACATTAATGTAATAACTATGTAAGCAATTGTATTCAATTAGAATTAGAGTCTGGCTGGGCGGAAGAGAAGGCCTACTGGTCTTAGCTCTGCTAGATTAAATAAATAAATTATTATGATTATTATTATTATCACAATGCTTTCTAAGATAATTAGGAACATTAAATCCAGACGTTTGAGATGGGCAGGGCATGTAGCACATATGGGCGAATTCAGAAATGCATAGTCTATAAAGTATTAGTTGGAAGACCTGAGGGAAAAATACCTTTGGGTAGGCCGAGACGTAGATGGGAGAATAATATTAAAATGAACTTGAGGGAGGTGGGATATGATGGTAGGGACTGGATTAATCTTGCTCAGGATAGGGACCGATGTGAGGGCGGCAATGAACCACAGGATTCTCTAAAAGCCATTTGTAAGTTGTAAGGCCTACACAGTAGTGTAATATTGTAGAGTGCAATGGATTGCGACAAAATAATTATCGTGGTCGAGTGCCTCGAAATTTAGTGATATAGACTAACATGACTGGCCGCGTCACAAAATTAATACTACAGACTTTTGGAATAGCGGAATCTTAGCCGACTGCATTTCTACATCTCCGCGCCGGCTTCAGTGGAGAACTTCAATGTGATCAACAGAGCATAGGTTAGGAAGATTTGTTAGCCGTCTCGTATCTAACAATCCTCTAACAAGTACTTATGCACTCACTAAACCGATAAGAATCCGTATCAATCTTCCTGTGCAACTCTCTTGAGATAACAGCGATACCACATATTGCACTGAGCTGCTTCCATTCAGCAAGATATTAGGCCTAACGAATGTCAAGTCCCATCATGTCTACCATAAGCTTGTACAGAAAGATGAATGGCTGTTGTACTCTCTCTGGACTCCGTGTAGTTTCAATCCCTACTACTGTAGTGAAATTGAAATTTACTGTGAACAAAGACATTTTGAGGACCGATACAGAAAATAAAATTAATCACAGAACGGCGTTGTCGATACTTCGCGATTCTTATTTTCTCATTTTACGTAGTATGACAAAATATGATGAAGCAAAAATCTATTTAGAGATTTTTCACGAAATTAAACGCTTTCAGCGTATAAGGTATATGCAAGAAAAACTATATTCAGCACATAATCACTATATCTATCTGCCTGTTACCTATCCGCCTACTTGCCTACATATTAAAAGGTCTTTGTACTTTTGCATATTTCTGTCACAATACTCGAGACACGTGTAGACTTCATTTCTACTCGTTGCCCGAACACAGAGTACAGTAGGCTATGGACGAAACGATCACACGTGCTTGTTCCTTAAGCCTTCAACTACAACTGACGTAATTTGCATTGGTGTTACTTCATCCACTTCACGTGTGCATTGTTTATTTATTTTATTTTATTTGGTTATTTAACGACGCTATATCAACTACGAGGTTGTTCAGCGTCGATGAGATTGGTGATAGCGAGGTGATATTTGGCGAGATGAGGCCGAGGATTCGTCATAGATTACCTGAAATTTGCCTTACAATTGGGGAAAACCTCGGAAAAAACCCAACCAAGTAATCAGCCCAAGAGGGAATCGAACCCGCGCCCGAACGCAACTCCGGATCGGCAAGCAAGCGCCTTAGCCGACTCGGCTATGCCCGTGTCTGCATTGTTTATGAAATGACCCTCGTACAAATGTTATGTTTTATTTAACGACGCTCGCAACTGCAGAGGTTATATCAGCGTCGCCGGATGTGCCGGAATTTTGTCCCGCAGAAATTCTTTTACATGCCAGTAAATCTACTGACATGAGCTTGTCGCATTTAAGCATACTTAAATGCCGTCGATTTATTTTATTGGTTATTTTACGACGCTGTATCAACATCTAGGTTATTTAGCGTCTGAATGATATTAAGGTGATAATGCCGGTGAAATGAGTCCGGGGTCCAGCACCGAAAGTTACCCAGCATTTGCTCGTATTGCGTTGAGGGAAAACCTCGGAAAAACCTCAACCAGGTAACTTGTCCCGACCGGGATTCGAACCCGGGCCACCTGGTTTCGCGGCCAGACGCGCTGACCGTTACTCCACAGGTGTGGACATAAATAAATGCCGTCGACCTGGCCCGGGATCGAACCCGCAACCTTGGGCATAGAAGGCCAGCGCTATACCAACTCGCCAACCAGCCCCTCGTACATGATCGCTTTCTCACGCCGAGCAAAAGTAGTAAATGCTGGGTCCTAATTCCTACTACCAATTCTAAGCATGCTATATAAGCGCAAAGCAGATACATCGTCGTTATATAACCGATAATATATGGCGGGACTTTCATGGCGTGTAGTCAGCACTACTAAGGACTTCTACTAAAGACAACATACAGCATGACGTTGACAATGTACAGACATCAGGCATCTGTCTGGGTTCAAACCTACATCCCTGCGTAAGAAGTTACGTTCAGTGCAATCGGTTTTCAATAAATATTAAAGAAATTCAGTAACAGTTTTCATATCTGTTCCGTTTCAAAGAATCACTACTTTGGCGGTTTACAGCGTTTCTCTATGGCACTGAAATGCGAACCGTTCGGAAGGAAGGCTTATCAAGATTAAACAATGCAGACACGAGATTCTCAGAACACTTTGTTACATCACAAAGTAAATTAAATTCCACGGGAACTATAAATCACTTCCAGTCTCGACAAAATTAATAAATACAAGTGTAATTAGATACTACACCTAACAAGAATTAATGAATACATATTGCCTCAGAAAATTTTGGACTACAGTGCAGAAGAAAAAGGATACTAAGAAGACCTTTGAAAAGTTTGACACAAGACAACCAAATGCTTGTTGAAGTAGTCGTCATTGTCGTCATCGTCATCAAATAGCTTAAACTTTTATGGGATCCCAAAACTCGCTCAATCCATTTTGTTATTTGTATGATATATACAATATATATTATTATGTATGAGATCTCTATCATTATATTTTAAGCTAGTTTTTCTCCCTAAACAACGCCAATCCTCGTCCAAAAGTTTGTGTTATCGCGCATATGACTAGAAAAACTCGCTCAGTCCGTAGAATACACCTTTTCCACATGTATTTCAAAACTGGTCAATTTAATTTCAGAAAGCGTCATTTGTATTTCAGATTAATCAACTTAATTTCAGAAAGTGTCGTTTTTATTTCAGATTAATCAACTTAATTTGAGGAAGTGTCATTTGTATTTCAGATTAATCAACTTAATTTCAGAAAGTGTAATTTGTATTTCAGATTAATCAACTTAATTTCGGAAAGTATAATTTGTATTTCAGATTAATCAACTTAATTTCAGAAAGTGTAATTTGTATTTCAGATTAATCAATTTAATTTCAGAAAGTGTAATTTGTATTTCAGATTAATCAACTTAATTTCAGAAAGTGTCATTTGTATTTCAGATTAATCAACTTAATTTCAGAAAGTGTAATTTGTATTTCAGATTAATCAACTTAATTTCAGAAAGTGTAATTTGTATTTCAGATTAATCAACTTAATTTCAGAAAGTGTAATTTGTATTTCAGATTAATCAACTTAATTTCAGAAAGTGTCATTTGTATTTCAGATTAATCAACTTAATTTCAGAAAGTGTAATTTGTATTTCAGATTAATCAACTTAATTTCAGAAAGTGTAATTTGTATTTCAGATTAATCAACTTAATTTCGGAAAGTATAATTTGTACTCCAGATCAATCAATTTAATTTCAGAAAGCGTGATTTGTATTTCAGATCAATCAATTTAATTTCAGAAAGCGTGATTTGTATTTCAGATCAATCAATTTAATTTCAGAAAGCGTGATTTGTATTTCAGATCAATCAATTTAATTTCAGAAAGTGTCATTTGTACTTCAGATCAATCAACTTAATTTCAGAAAGTGTCGTTTGTATTTGAGATTAATCAACTTAATTTCAGAAAGTGTCGTTTATATTTCAGATCAATCAATTTAATTTCAGAAAGTGTCGTTTGTATTTCAGATCAATCAATTTAATTTCAGAAAGTGCCATTTGTACTTCAGATCAATCAATTTAATTTCAGAAAGCGTGATTTGTATTTCAGATCAATCAATTTAATTTCAGAAAGTGTCGTTTGTATTTCAGATTAATCAACTTAATTTCAGAAAGTGTCGTTTGTATTTCAGATTAACTTAATTTCAGAAAGGGTCGTTTGTATTTCAGATAAATCAATTTAATTTCAGAAAGTGTCGTTTGTATTTCAGATTAATCAACTTAATTTCAGAAAGTGTCATTTGTACTTCAGATCAATCAATTTAATTTCAGAAAGCGTGATTTGTATTTCAGATTAATCAACTTAATTTCAGAAAGTGTCGTTTGTATTTCAGATTAATCTACTTAATTTCAGAATGTGTCATTTGTATTTCAGATTAATCTACTTAATTTCAGAATGTGTCATTAGTATTTCAGATTAATCTACTTAATTTCAGAAAGCGTGATTTGTATTTCAGATTAATCAATTTAATTTCAGAAAGCGTGATTTGTATTTCAGAATAATCAACTTAATTTTAGAAAGTGTCATTTGTACTTCAGATTAATCAATTTAATTTCAGAAAGCGTGATTTGTGTTTCAGAATAATCAACTTAATTTTAGAAAGTGTCATTTGTACTTCAGATTAATCAATTTAATTTCAGAAAGCGTGATTTGTGTTTCAGATTTATCTACTTAATTTCAGAAAGTGTCATTTGTACTCGTACTTCAGATTAATAAATTTAATTTCAGAAAGCGTCATTTGTATTTCAGATTAAGTAATAAATATAATTTCAGAAAGCGTAATTTGTATTTCAGATTAATAAATTCAATAACAAAAAGCGTCATTTGTATTTCAGATTAAACTTATTTCAGTAAGAATTTTCTCCCGATAAAACTCATCGCTTGTGCCGGGTTTCAACCAGTGAGATTCGGATACGATAGCACATGCGGCAATCACTAGACAACCTGTAATCTAAACCAGGATTAGTGCCCAGAAGCAATAGCATCGGAGTCGGGGGAATGACAAAAGATTTTTTAGAGACAAAACCGAAATTCGAGCACACACACACGCGGGTGGGCGGGCGGGGCATCCCTGGAGTCGCTGCACTGTGCACCTGGCACGGGGGGTTGCGGGCTGATGAGTTGATTGTTGTGCAACATGCTGGTTCAGGATCGCGCACACTACAAAGAGCGATTTAATTTGGGTTCACACGATACTATTAGCTACAAGCTGATAATGTAATATTCCCTGTGTATAAGCTCATGTTTACGCATGACCGGATTGCCAATTCAATTGGACCCCCCCAACTTTCATAATCAAATTGACCACCATTCTGGTCTGGACAAGGGATCGCACTCGACAGATAAAAATAGAAGAGCCGCTCTCCTCTATCAATCACGATTAGGCCTATACATCCATATTCTGTAATGAACGGCGAATACACGATGAAGGAATTCTATGAGTATGCAGGTCTGCTATTGTGTCCCACTTGAAATTTCTGTGTCGCTCACACGTGCATCAAATTTAATCAGCTCCGTTTTCAGAATGGTTTCGGGGAAGGAAACATACCTTGTAAGCAGAATTCGAAGTTGAGGCACATTTAATCTGCAGTTAAGTACACACAGAATAATGCAGTGTTTACGAATCGTCCTCCACACAAAACCAAGGCCGCATATGCAGTCAAAGTCGCCTTACGGCCATAGTAAACAGTGAGTATAGCACGTTCCAGAAATATGTTCGCGTTTTCCATGACGAAAGAGCTTTTAATATTGAATCATATTTTCGCACAGGTACTGTCGTCCGTTTGCCTACGTCGCATCCCGATTTCCCCCAATCGCTTCTGCTCGCCCCTCTGTAAAGGCTAGTGGCTGGGCTGTCTTAGCGCTTTTCTGAAAACATTAATTTCTTTTAGGAATTGGACGTCTACGTAATATTATACAACTGTTTAAAATAACTAAAATAAAAGGACCTCGTTAATTCATTGTTACGTGATTTCCCCCCTTTCTACGACCCTGCGACAAAACCATTTGGACGGGCAGTGGATAGCATGTCTGAGTAATTTTATCTTTTCGGATCGGGCACAAGTGAAGATTGAATTTACAGTAAGTAAGGTACTCTTTTATAGAGGAGGTACAGAATTATTTCAACATGAGTAACTAGTACGAAGGACGAAACTCCTAATTGGAATTAGGTACAATAGTCTATAGTGAGATAACATGCACAAAATAACTGAAGCCTGTCTCGAAATGAACGGCCACCATTTTCAAAAATGTGTTTAAATATCCATATTATGATTATTTTTCAATTTAACTTCATTCTATAAATTGTACGCTAATGTGCTGTAGACAATATAATATACACTGCATAATGAATACGTCCGAATGGATAGTTCGTGAGTAAAAACACTTATTGTTAATACAGTACTGTATTTTGATTAAACAAAACGTAATGAAAATTATCAAACTCAAAATCGCGATATTTCCTAGTTTACGTAAGTGGATGAGCTACTTTTATTCCCTCCTAAACCTAGTAAAGTGATTTGTTTGTATTTTACGCCAGTATCACCGAACTACAGTCGTGGAAGGGGGTAGCAAGCAGTGTTTCCGGTTCTCAACCGTTAATCCAAAGAAATAGCCAGGTTAATATTAGAAATGTTAGTAAAAATAAAATGATGTCCCTGTATAAGTCATTCTGAATTATGGATTTTGAAGACGAGAAGGAATACGAAGAATTTATGGGCACACCAAAGTGCGTACGGAAAACATACCACTCCCAATGTCAGTTCTGTTGCCAGGAAACCTATCATTCCGCACTTACGTAGAAAAAAATGTCTTGTGTCACGGCCAATAAATCAAGCACAAGAGGTCCCAGTTAAGGAAAGTTTTGAAAGTCCTGTAATTTTATTAAGAATTTATAGAAAATAATAATACACCGTAAAGCGTATATCTTTCAGCACCAGGAACAGAAATGATCGTCTCTATTCGACATCATCGAAGCTCGTACACCTTACTCTAAAATAAAATATAAAGAAGGAATAGAATAAAATGGAAAGTGTTGGTAGAGTGAAATGTATAATGTCGAATGAAACAACTGGAAAGAAGCTTTCATTGTTAGATTCTTTTCCACTACAAGCTTCACTTCTGTTAAATCTGGGGCTCAAAGTAGGGGAGAGTTGGGTAATATCGGACATCGGGTAATATCGGACAGTGTGTTTCTTTCATCTACCACCAGATCGTAGTACCTGAATGACATGGTTACTTTTCTGTATGCGACATCACAGAAACGTAACCCTGTCATTCAGGGACTATCATCTGGTGGTAGATGAGAGAAACTCTCTGTCCGATATTACCCCATGTCCGATACTACCCAACTCTCCCCTATACATACTTCATTCTCATACTGAGCTATCGAGGGAGCGTCAAAGTCGTTCTCTTACCTAGGAACTCATAATCGACGGCAAATGTAACAAATTATTTGTCAAAGAGATGTCCGTGGTCTTTGTCCAATGGCCTAGGATTAACAAGTCATAAGAAGCAAACTAAATAAATTAGTATGAGATACATAAAATCCCTAACACACGCTAATCGCAGCAGTCATCTCACTAATTAGCCATTTAAAATTATTAATTATCACTTTTTCTGCCTTTACGCACGTGCAATGCATTCCGCGCTTTTTTTGTTCAGACTAAGTGCATGTTATTCGGTAATCCAAACAAATCCAAAATCCATTCTATATCGTACACAGGATAATAAACATTGCAGGTAATTAAATTATATGTAGTTTATTTTTCACGTAGGTACATTTCATTAGTACATTGCTCGTGGTATAGATAGCTTATGAAATCGAGTGCGTCCCGAAGTGAAATTGTAAATATTTCCATCTGTACACAGCCTGGAACCACAGCCATAAAACGGTAACAAAGTATAATGCGTAGCTTAACGAAAACATATTTCCGCACTTTAATGCAACAACAATAGCATGTTTATAATTTAATTTAATGTCATAAGCTTCAAACAAAGGATAGATTGAAGCTATACAGAGTGATCCTATCCCCCGGTTTATGGAGGTGATTCCTGAGGTTATTTGTAACAAAAAAGTAAATAAATTAATGGGCTCACATTCATAATTACAGAGTTACAGTAATTTTAAAATGGCAGAAAAAATCTTCATTTCAGAATTTCACCCAAGATTACATATACATTGCTCATTCCTATGTTAAAATTGGTTGCACTTTGAAGAGAACAACCGACGGGATCAATACCCATCCGCCGTAAACGAGCACGAGATGGCATTACAGTCGCTAATGCAATTCAAACGGGAGTTATGACGTGACTCCTTATGTAACTACTAGATGGCAGCATAGTAAACCTGAGAAAGGTTGTTACCGTCAAAGCATATAACGCAGAGCAATCTGGGTACATATGAACTAGGATATCACTAACAAAAATTAAAAAATAGTTAAAATAAAAATTGATTGTTTATGTATTAGTCTTTTTCATTTAGAGTGGATTTAAATCACATTTTCTAAAATGCCTCCCTGAATATCAACGTAATGGTCCTAATCAACAAACATTTCATAGCTGTCCTTGTTTTTCCGTTTCTGATAGAGAAGGCTATCAAGTGCAAAACTCGCCTTAAAAAAAAACGAGTTACATATGGGATGTTGAACTTCTTGCAGCTCTCTATCTACTGATATAGTCGGTTTGTGTAAATCTTGTCTAATTCCTCTTCAATAGAGCTCAGAAAACTACTATCAAATGCAAAACTATCCATATCCATAATGATTTTTCATGTTTTCTGACAAATAACTTTATATATCTTGATTACACAACTTTTAACACTGTATCACTTCGGAATATGTATGATAAGAACTTTCTTGTGTTAAATTTTAACGTACCTTGTTAACATGTTTCGACCTATTTTGGGTCATCTTCAGAACTGGTTCTTGTTGGTCTTGGCGCCTCTTGTTTCCTGTGAGGGTGCGTTCGTAGTGTAGAGTCAAAGAGTGTATGTGTTTTGAAATTGAGTTGTGTGTTGAGAATATCGTTGGGGTGTGTTTTCGTGTGTCTGTATATTTCATATTGTTCTAGTGTGTTGAGTTTCTGGCTTTTTGGTTGGATGTGCAGTATTTCCATGTCTGTGTTGATGTCTCTGTAGGTGTGGTTGGCATTTGTGATGTGTTCTGCATATGTGGAGGTGTTTTTTAACACTTTACCTGAATAAGGCGAGTTTTGCACTTGATAGCCTCTTTATGTCACCACCTAGGTTTTATTTCCAATAATCTCTGAAATTCAATAAATCGTTCAATACAACACTACTACCAATTAAAAACTCTTTTACATGCTGTAATTATTGTTGAATTTCTAATACATACATACATACATACATACATACATACATACATACATACATACATACATACATACATACATACATACATACATAGTGTTCTGCCAAATGGAAGGTCTTTCACAGCAAACTCAGCATTCTATAATCTTTCCTATTTTTTGCCTTCCTCTTAGTTTCCGCATATGATCTATAGATATTAATGTCGTATATCACCTGCTATCTTCGTACGTCATTAGGGAAGTCCAGGATAACAGAGACGGTGTGGAATTGAACGGGTTACATCAGCTGCTTGTATATGCGGATGACGTGAATATGTTAGGTGAAAATCCACAAACTATAGGGAAAATACGGGAATTTTACTTGAAGCAAGTGAAGTGATAGGTTTGGAAGTAAATCCCGAAAAGACAAAGTACATGATTATGTCTCGTGAAGAGAATATTGTACGAAATAGGAATATAAAAATTGGAAATTTATCCTTTGAAGAGGTGGAAAAATTCAAATGCCTGGGAGCAACAGTAACAAATATAAATGATACTCAGGAGGAAATTAAACACAGAATAAATATCGGAAATGCCTGTTATTATTTGGCTGAGAAGCTTTTACCATCCAGTCTGCTGTCAAAAAATCTGAAAGTTGGAACTTATAAAACAGTTATATTACCGGTTTTTCTTTATGGTTGTGAAACTTGGACTCTCACTTTGAGAGAGGAACACAGGTTAAGGGTTTTTGAGCATAAGGTGTTTAAAAATATTTGGGGCTAAGAGGGATGAAGTTACAGGAGAATGGAGAAAGTTACACAACACAGAACTGCACGCATTGTATTCTTCACCTGACATAATTAGGAACATTAAATCCAGACGTTTGAGATGGGCAGGGCATGTAGCACGTATGGACGAATCCAGAAATGTATATAGAGTGTTAGTTGGGAGGCCGGAGGGAAAAAGACCTTTCGGGAGGCCGAGACGTAGATGGGAAGATAATATTAAAATGGATTTGAGGGAGGTGGGATATGATGATAGAGACCGGATTAATCATGTTCAAGATAGAGATCGATGGAGGGCTTATGTGAGGGCGGCAATGAACCTCCGGGTTCCTTAAAAGCCAGTAAGTAACTATCATCTGATATCTTCTTCTGCCCCGAACTCTTTTCCCGTTCACCATTCCTTCCAGTGCATCCTTCAGTATGCAGTTTCTTCTGAGCCAGTGACCCAACCAATTTCTTTTTCTTTTTCTTTTTCTGGTCAGTTTCAGCATCATTCTTCCTTCACCCACTCTTTCAACACAGCGTCATTTCTTATTCTGTCTGTCCATTTCACACGCTCCATTCTTCTCGATATCCACATAATAATAATAATAATAATAATAATAATAATAATAATAATAATAATAATAATAATAATAATAATAATAATATACTACATTGATTATTAACCTACAACAATAGTTCAAGGCATTTATAATTAAGAAAAATTATTCGAAGATAAGTTTAGAAATATCCACTGTTAGAGTTTAGGCCTAATCGTTTATAGTGATCCTCACTATATTTTAGAAGCATTTAAAATTGCTCTTATTTTTCCAGAAGTTAAGCCAATCTGTGAGGCTGCTGGCGGTTCGCTTTTATGTTGAACGCAATTCTGTGGACAAATACTGATGCTGATTTAAGTTATTACAGAGCGCCATTGTAAATTCTGTTTTTAATATTTTCTTTCCTGTAGTCCTTCTGCTTGTTTAGTGCTGGCAGAGATATAGAAGGAAAGAAAATCATATACAAATAAACAAACTGACATTTCAGCGAAATTGGGTCTGAAAACATACGGTCTGTGTTCGTAAATTTTTAAAATAAACAAACTTTATTGACAAAGCGAATATTCTGCACGCCATGCGTAAAAGAAATGAGTTCGATAGGCCTAAGTTTTTAACCAACAACAGTCGGGAATAAATTTAATGACAAGCAGTACTTTCAGTCTTTCGTGTTATCTTTGCCTATTGTTGACAGAAATTTCCTACTCTGTGATTATAAATTATTCTGTGCTAGGTGTTTATTTTATCTCGCGAAATCCATTTCTGAAAAGTTGCTAGATTTATGCCGAAGTTTTTATCTTTAGTATTTCGACAATAATTTCGTTTTGTTGGATTAATCCTCTCTCTTGTCTTTGTGCCATGATTTTAGAACAACTTATTGTCCCTTTGTTAATAACAATGATGGTGAGTGTCACTGTTACTTTGTGTCTGTATTTGTTGTATATGTTTTTACTTTTTGGTTTTTCTTCTTTGCATCATTTAATATGTCAGACTAATTCTTATTTTCAATTTCTACTTGTATGTTCAGTTGTTTTTTTATATCATAGACTACGGCATGACGTCATATTCTTAGTCATAACATGGCCAACATTGAATAAATTTGTATATAAATACACGTTTAACATAAGTTTAATATTGCAATTCCTTTGTTTTTTAGAACTTTGAACATGTATTTACATATATTAGGCGATTGCCAAGATAGCCATGACTAGACCATGATGTCCACGTGACTCCCGAGTCGTGCCGCAGCCTGTCTGTCTCGTTAGCCACGCATTTTGTCACTCGTTATTACAGTAGATTAATTGCATTGTAGTATAATTTTTCTTGTATGTAGTTGTATTTTATTGCTGGTGGTGTGGAAGAGAAGGCCTAATGGCCTTAACTCCACCAGAATAAATAGATAAATAGATAAACAGATAAATAGATAGATAAATAGACAGATAAATATATAAATAAATAGATAAACATATAAATAAATCGGTAAATAGATCAATAAATAGATAAATAAATAGATATATAGAGATAAATAAATAAATAGATAAATAAATAAATTACATAAATAAATAAATATATAAATAAATAAGTAAATAAAAAATAAGTAAATAAACAAAAAATAAACAAGTAAATAAATAAACAAAAACGTAAATAAATAAGTAAATAAATAAATAAAATAAATAAATAAATAGTTTTCTTAGCATTGATGGTGATCAGGGGCCTAGTCCACAAAAGTATGGTATTGTATATTACGAGAAAATTCTCTAGTAAGTAATAGGCCTACTAGAGTTTCTGTTCCGCATTAAGACATTCTACAATAGCACACTACCACTCAGTTCAAATATTCTCTACCAATGAAAGAAGACTAATATATACATGTACTATTTAATATTATTTTAATTTATTATGTTATTTAAATATATTTATTTCGCGATTTTAAGATATATTTTGATAAATATGTGGACTAGAATATCTCTCCTTGCTTCTATTTCCTTTTCAAAAGAATCAATTTCATTTCCTTTGACACCATTTCAATAATTTGGCAGTGTTTGCAATTTCGTAATAATTAAGTTTGGCAGGTGAAAATCGTTATTCAAAATTACATTAGATTCTTTAAAGAAAGTGTTTATTTTATTTATATAATTATATTATATAATATTATTATATTATTTATATAATTATTAAATTAATTATTATTAAATAATTATTATATAATTACCGGTATTAAATTTATTTTACGTTGAGCACAAGAGACATAATATGAAAAATATAACGCAGAGTAATTATCGAATCATAGCATAATTGACTACTACAATTTATCATCTAACATATTTAGAAGCCTGAGGTATGGCCAGGTTATAACTGAAATATGTTTTGTATCGCAGCAATTGAATGGGGATAAGTTTCTCGTAAAACGAACACTCTATTCATACCTTGTAGTCTCAGTGGGTAAATTCATATTATTAGCTATCATCCATAAATGGAGGAAAAAACTCGTACTGACATTAATGTGTTCACATCTTATAAATGTAAATACATGCCATAACTAATCAACAACAATTCCTTTTCTGAAAGATACTCTCATATATTACGTTCCTATTCATACTATTATATTCACAAATTGTCTCACTTGCAAAAAAAAAAAAAAAAAAAAAAAAAAAAAAAATGTTATGTCAAATCAGACACTTGTAGTTTTGTTTCGGTTAAGTTAAGATAACAATGCATCTGTTTATCTTAATTTGTGTTCAGTTCAAGTACTTGATTTGGTATTAAGCCTACATAAAATACCAGAAAATATAGATAACAGAGTGTAATTTCTATACGCCTACTGGTAAAAATGACGGTGAATGTAACCCAGTACCAGACACTAAATAGACACATGTTCATAGTATACATAATATCCTTGTAATGGATATCAAAATCACCCTCTCTTCCTCTTTTCAATTGAAGAGTGTGTTCCCAAATCTCTCTTTGACCATTAAATTTATATCCATAGCATGTATAATTTTCTTGCAATTGAATTAATATCTATTTTTGTGCGAGATCGTGCGTATTTGCTTGGTTTCCGCACAAAACCAATCCGCGGAAAGTGTGAAATTCCACATTCAGTATTCCCAACCTAATATACATAACAATTTCCCTCTTCTTACTGCTTAAGTGACATACTGATTTTACTGCTGTAGGCTTTTAACATATTATTTTAGAGACGTTCAATATAGTAATAATTATAAATTGGAAACTTACTACTGCAATTTCACCTAAATTGCACTGTTAATTCTTGTTTTTAAATATTTGCAAAAATTAAGTAAACTCTACAACTCCACTAAAGTTACTGCATTCGTGATGCAAGTAACATTAAGGAAGCCGTGAAAAAATCAACAAGATTCCAGATGCCGATGTTATTACTGCAATATGTTATATAAATAATATTGTTAAAATATTAAAATGAAAAATAAGTCATTACATAACCTTACCGTTTGTTTTAAGTTCGCATTTATAGACTGGGGGGGGGGGAAGACAGACGTATATCACGGCCTGCTGGAGTATAGTAAACACAGAAAACATTTTAAAGCAACAATGTTGAAGATAGATATTTTTGTTTTGCAAATTTGCCGTCATTGAACAGAAACCAAGATGGAGATTTCATTGCAACTAATTAGAAATTCGTCTTTCAGGTATGTAATAAACGATCTTCGCACAAAATAATGTACGATACACGAGCGGTATGTTTTCTTTCAATTCTCAGAAATTAAAAAAGCTCAACTACGTTTCGCTTTTTGAATCTTTTCCTCGAACATGAAAACTTCAACATACCGCTCTTGTAACGCATATTACTATTTTCTGCTTGGAAGGGTAGAATACACACAAACCGTAAGCCACAAACAATGACTTATCAAAATACAGATCTGATGTAAGTAGAAACATTGGCAGACCGAGGATGAGATGATCTGATTGAAAACGGAACAGGTACCGTGACGAAGGTGGTGTTTTTTTTAAGTTGGTTATTTAACGACGCTGTATCAACTACTAGGTTATTTAGCGTCGATGAGATTGGTGATAGCGAGATGGTATTTGGCGAGATGAGGCTAAGGATTCGCCATAGATTACCTGGCATTCACCTTACGGTTGGGAAAAACCTCGGAAAAAATCCAACCAGGTTATCAGCCCAAGTGGGGATCGAACCCCCTAGCGCAACTTCAGATCGGCAGGCAAGAGCCTCAGCCGAGTGAGCCACGCCGGTGGCTGTGATGATTTTTCCTCCTTGCTCTCATTATACATGTTCACACAATATATAGACCTATATAATTTTCTTATGAGTTACTTAAAACTTAAATCAAGTTTTCTACTCGTTGTCCTAATTATATCTACATTTTTCAAAGAATAAACCATTTTCTTCAAATTTACTTAAATCTAGTTCCTGTTTGTTGCCTTGTTTGTACAGTAGTGGCAAAAAAAAAAAAAAAAAAAAAAAAAAACCGGACCGACCCTTGTAGCTGATTTCAAAGCCTGGTTCACTGGAGAGCACGATAGACTGGTAACTAGGACTTTCGTGGTTCGAATCCTTCCTGGGAAGGAAACTTTTTTTGTTCCTTATTCAAATTTATTCCCAATACTTTTCGATTGCTGGTAAAATTCATGTTCTGGGAATAATAAGTTAATTAAGTAGTAAAATATCGCTGCAATCGAAAATTATTGGGAATAAATTTGAATAAGGAACCAAAAAAGTCTCCTTCCCAGGCAGGATTTGAACCACGAAAGTCTTAGTTACCAGTCTATCGTGCTCTGGAGTGAACAAGGCTCTGAAATCAGCTACAAGGATCGGTCCGGTTTTTTTTGCTACTATTGTACATGTCCATAGATTACATCACTTTCTCGTAAGTTACGTAAGTACAGTTCCCGGTACAATGTTAAATATACGTACAATATGTTCGCAGCAAGTACATATAATTCTCTTGTAATTGACAAAATATCTATCTCTGTTCTTTTTGTCCTAATTACAGAACGATATATTCCCAGATTGCATTCTTCTACTTCCATTCCGTTGTTTCAGCAGCACTTTTTTATAGAAGGAAGTCATTAAGTTGTACGTTGACATAGGGATAACATGTATGACTAATGCACTGGTAACCAAATTCTAAATTCGATGACAGCGCAATGTCTTCATGTTAATCGACACGCAGTGGAGCCCTGTTTATCCAGATTCCGTGAATTCGAATTTCCGGTTCATCTGGAATGATTCTGTAAAATGTATTTACTATTTTATTGTCTATGAAAAGCATATAAGTGACGATGACGACAATGTAAATGATGTGACGTTGGCGACAATGATAATGACGTGACGATGACGACGATAACGATATGACGATGACGACAATGATAATGACGTGGCGATGACAATGATAACTACGTGATGATGACGACAATGATAACGACGTGACGATGACGACAATGATAATTATGTGACGATGACGACAATGATAACGACGTGACGATGACGACAATGATAATTATGTGACGATGACGACAATGATAATGACGTGACGATGACGACAATGATAATGACGTGACGATGATGACAATGATAATTATGTGACGATGACGACAATGATAATGACGTGACGATGATGACAATGATAACGATGTGACGATGCCAATGATAGTGTGATGATGACGACAATGATAATTATGTGACGATGACGACAATGATAATGACGTGACGATGATTACAATCATAATGACGTGACGATGACTACAATCATAATGACGTGACGATGACGATGACGACAATGATAATGATGTGACTATGCCAATGATAATGTGATGATGACGACAATAATAACGATGTGACGATACCAATGATAATGATGTGACGATGCCAATGATAATGATGTGACGATGCCAATGATAATGATGTGACGACAATGATAACGATGTGACGATGCCAATGATGATGTGACGATGCCAATGATAATGTGACGATGACGACAATGATAATGACGTGACAATGACAATGACGCGACGACGATGACAATGATAACGACGTGACGATGACGACAATGATAATAACGTGACGATGACGACAATGATAATGGTGACGATGGAGACAATATAATGTGATTGTGAATACGATGATAATCACGTGACGATGACAATGATGACGTGACGATGACAACGATAATGATGTGACGATGACAACAATAATGATGTGACGATGGGGACAATATAATTATGTGACTGTGAATACGATGATAATGACGTGACAATGACGACAATGATAATAGAATAAAATGTTTAATTTTCGCTGGCATAGTTAAGGCCATAAGGCCTTCTTTTCCACCCAACCAGCCTTAATCAATACAATAGTGACATACATATTTAAATTATGAATATTTACAATACACTAAAGATTCTCCAACAATATTCTTGAATTAATTTTTAACGATTAGTACATGTTTATTTAATTTGAGATAAAGCCTATACGAAAAAGTAATAACTTAATTTGTAAGTTAATGTAATTCATTTCAGTCTATATGCAATATGTAAAGAATTATAATTAAGTTGAGATAGCTAGTTGATTGTATAATGACGTGACGATGACTACGATGATAAAAACGTGACGGTGACGACAATAATAAAGACGGGACGATGACAACCTTGATAATGACGTGACGATGACGACAATGATAATGACGTGACAATGACGATGGCGACAATATAATGATGTGACGATGACAATGATGACGTGACGAGGGTAACATTGATAATGACGTGACGATGATGATACTGATATGACGATGTTAATAACATCGTGATTACACTAATTATAATCATGTCATGAAGGCTGTGACGATGGCTGTGATGATAATGACGTGACGATGAGGGTAATTATGTCACGATGACGATAATTATGATTAGACGATGACAATCATAACGACATGATGATAATAATAAGACAATGGTAATAATGATGATGATGATGATGATGATGATGGTCGAATTATCACTGTGAAGTTACTATCTTCTGAAGGATTAAAAGGTGGTGCGCCTACTCTCCCATTGTGAAGAAGTTGATTAACCTCACAAAAGTAGTCAGGCTGGATATACGCACATTCCGCTCCTTCATGCCATGTTAACATCCTACCCGCCGCAATATAGCCCATTCACGTCAACTAGCTGAGAGCTTATGGCGATGCCACGTCACAATCACCGGAGTTTAACGTCGCTGCTGCGAGAAACAAATCCAATCGATATATCGACTATCGAGTGCTGACAAACGCTCACAGCCTCCGCTGCTCACTCTCGACTCAATTACATTATAGCTGTGGGATGAGATCAAATAAAACGCTTTATCTTATCAATTGGAAGGCAAAAGGATATGATTTCGACTGTATAATGCCCAAGCCCAGTAGTTTCATTACAGAAACAGCTGAAAATGTTATTAGCGCTGCGAGATGTATTAAATATATGTATATAAATACAAGGGGTGGGGGGGGGGAAAGAATCCCTTCTAGCGGCAGAAAAAATCACACACAACGCTCAAGATTCATTGGACAATAAAAATGAACAGTGGATCGAATAAAGCGATATAAAGGGGTAGGCCTATCTGTCTTCCTCAAACACAGTCGGAGATAAGGAGAATCTCAAGGATTTACTCTTCTCGAACGCTTTAAACTTTTTATACAGTCGCAGCAGTTTCATTTAAACAGATTTAAATCAAAAGCTTTAATCAACAGTTTTATTCGATAATGTTCCTCCATTCCTATATAGATGAAGCACTTCTTATTCCGAATGGTATCACATTACGTTCAATAGTTAAAAGATTCCTAACTACCAATATTTCTAATTACTTTTGAATTTGAAACGAGCGATATTAAACCACTTAGGAGAGCAGAATTTCCTGATTATAGACAAAGAGAGAATATACAGACTTCTAGAGTAAGCGTTCTCAAGCTCTTTTGCTTACAGAGCTGTACTCTCTTCCTTATGAATGGGTTTGAAAGTTCGTACATTTGCATTGTATTTCCAAGAGCTACAACTATACGCTGATAAAATATACACACGGAGTATCAATTTTGAAGTTCATTAAACATAGCCTTATGCTTCACGAGACTGAATATTTTTGCATTTCTAACAAATGTTTACAATGCTTGCCGTTGGATTGGAGTTTCACTGGTTCAAACCCGGTCGAGAGCCTCGAGCGAAATAAAACCGTGTATTAATATTATGTACGAGATTCGTCAAAAGCAGGATATAGGCTATATTAAAATGCTACTTTCCAGTTCATTAATTAATAAAAGTGAATTAAATAAATATGATTACAAATTAAGGTACAAATACATAATTATACACTGTTATAGAACACAAAGACGCAATTATGCAAGAACTTGAACATAGATAAATATATAACTTAATTCATTTTTAACCTGTAACTAATCTAACTTAATATTTTGTATATTTGTATATTTATTGTCATCAAAATTATGTACAATTTACTGTATATATCATTCGTTAATGGTGGTCCTGTTATTCGGTTGAGAAGCTTTTGTCATCCAGTCTGCTGTCAAAATATCTGAAAGTTAGAATTTATAAAACAGTTATATTACCGGTTGTTCTGTATGGTTGTGAAACTAGGACTCTCACTTTGAGAGAGGAACAGAGATTAAGGGTGTTTGAGAATAAGGTTCTTAGGAAAATATTTGGGGCTAAGAGGGATGAAGTTGCAGGAGAATGGAGAAAGTTACACAACGCAGAACTTCACTCATTGTATTCTTCACCTCACATAACTAGGAACATTAAATCCAGACGTTTGAGATGGGCAGGGCATGTAGCACGTATGGGCGAATCCAGAAATGCTTATAGAGTGTTAGTTTGGAGGCCGGAGGGAAAAAGATCTTTGGGGAGGCCGAGTCGTAGATGGGAGGATAATATTAAAATGGATTTGAGGGAGATGGGATATGATGATAGAGAGTGGATTAATGTTGCACAGGATAGGGACCGATGGCGGGCTTATGTGAGGGCGGCAATGAACCTGCGGGTTCCTTAAAAGCCATTTGTAAGTAAGTGAATAATGGTGGTCCTGTTACATTTCTGTTTTCCAGGAACCCACACTTAACTACTTTTTACTATTAATAACTATTACTAGGGCCTATTTATTCCATACTACGTACAATCATTCTAGTTATTTCTTAATAAAAAATTCTTTAGCATTAATTACTATTTCTTATTAATATACATATGTCTATACCTTATTTATTCCTTAAATTTTTTCTTTACCATATAGGTTGTAAGGGGTATAAGCGCCGTCCTTTTCACAGTCGTCGGGGACGGTCTACATATCAAAAATGTCCATACAACATAGGTAAGAACTTGATAGTTTTCCTACAAGAAATATTCCTTTTCTTATTTTATTTACGTTATACTGCTCATTTCATTAGTAAAATTACGAAAACAATTACATCAGTAGGTATATCTAGCAAAGAGTTAATATTAGTTTAAATAAACATTTGTGTGTTCTATTACGTTTTCGTGAAATTAAATAAAAATGCATGCTTAAATTTGTTAATATTCTGGCGTGAGAGACTTGACAACGTGTTCAGCAGGCAGTACACTGCACAGACATAAGTACGAGTCAGCTGAGTTCAAGCTCCCCTGTCCATAGGTATGCTGCAGTGGCGGCTGATTGACTGAGGCAAGTGAGGCCGGGCCTCAGTCACTTGGCTTAACTGAAATCAAATTTTGTGTTTTTATATAATGTATTAGTTATTTGAATGAAGCATATATCGCTGTAGAAGCATTTGAAAACTTTGATGTATATAGACCTGTTTTGCAGTAAAATTTGTTCCTGAGGCCAGAATCGTTCGTGCCGGGTTTGGCTTAATGCATTTCATGTCCTTTCGCGGGCTTTGAGTTTACGCTTAAAACGTTGTAGCTGAGGCACAATTCGGCTGGCCTGGTCAGGTTTCACTCCTCCCATCCATGGGCCGGCCTCAAGGGTAGAGTGGGGTGGGAATAGCAGTGGTGACTTGTCTTCCTAACTAGGCCATAAATAACAAAATTCCAGCTCTTTAGCAGGCAGAAACCCACTCGAGATTCTCTCCCCTTATGTCTCAGTTTATGACATAAGCGAGGGTGTTCTACTATTGTACTTCGTAGTACAGTAGTGAATCTGGGCCAATGTTGTTATGTATTTCGGGAAAATATAAACAGAAACAAATTAGAGAAATAATGCTGGTGCAGTTAATTCATTGTCAGAGTGTCCTTTTTCGAGAAGAAATAATACTAAAAGAAAGGAAGTTTTAAATAAAGAGAGAGACTACCGAGATACCTACGACATCGCTGTTCATTTTTCTGACACATAATCTTAAAACGCGAGTTTCTATTGTATCCTGGTATGGACAACATAAATGGTTATGTGGTAATGTGATGCAAAATAAACTTCTCTTGGCCTTGTTTGTTGCTGTCAAAGGAAAAAAATAAAAAGAAAAGAAAGAAAGGGGAATTTCAACACATAATATGGGATGCTTCATCACAATGAAAGAATCACTGAAACTCAGAGCTTAACAGCTTATTTGGTGAGTGAAATTATTATTTTTCATTGATAGTAATAAAGATCTTTGGGTAGTAATAATAATACAGTAATAATGATATTCATAATATAATAACAATAATAATTAATATCATAAACAAACATTTCCTATCGGAGGCACTTAAACTAGTTGCATCTGGCCTCACCGAGGATTTTGATCACCGGCCGCTACTGGTATACTGACGAGCGGATGACAGTTCAGTACAGGGTATTCAAAACAGAAATTACAAGTGCCTGAACACTAGAAGTGACTAGACTATATAATTTCATTGTAACTGTAATTTTAATTTCAGTTCCTATTTTATTTTATTGCCTATATTCTACTTATATAAATATATTTGAACTGCAACCGACCACGAGTGCTGCTCATTCGGTCTTCAAATTTTGTTAATATTATTGTATTATTATTATTATTATTATTATTATTATTATTATTATTGTTGTTGTAAAAGCAGACCCTGAAGGCAGACAAAGTCTCTGGTCGCTTAAACAACACTATATGGATAAATAAGTAATTACACCAAAAACCAAAAGTACGAATAGATAAAAGCATAATAAAGAGCAGTCCTCACTTATGAAATGTTGTTTAGTCAACTGTCCTAAGACAGGTTTGAACCTCGTGACACCAACATGGTATACTCATGAGAGGAGATAATGGAGTAGGTTGGCCAATTCCTTTCCCCTCCATTGCACACATCGCTGACTACGAACATATTTCACTAATCCAACTTAAGGTGTATACAAACAATAATCTTCCTCTAACACATATCGTCAAGTGAGATGTAACTTACTGTCTGATAACAGATGTTCATAATAGCCAGAACTTTAATCAGAAGGCACTTATGAGATATTGATTATAAACAAAACCTGACACATGCGAGACTAAATACATTTTGGAAAAGACACAGATAAAAAAAATGTAACAAGATTACAGTGAGTGATAAATAAGGTTGTGATTGACACTGCATTGGCGAACTCACATGTGTGAAGGCTCGGCGTTATCTTGTCCAATGGCAATTTATGATCCATGGGTGACGTAAGATATCATGAATTTGTTACTGGGCAAGGTAACGTTAAGCCTCTGCACGCGTGAGTTCGCCCACGAATTGTCAATCACAACCTTATTTGTCACTTACTGTAAGAAATCAAACAATAAGAGAATAAGGCGGTATAAAAAAAACGGAGAACTGGTTACAAAAAGTAAGGGACAAATGGAATGGACATTATATCAAGAATGGAAGAACATAGAATTAGGAGGATTGCTAGAGAGGTTCGGCCATTTTGATGAAGACCTGGGAATCCTAAAATAACAGAGCGACTGTATTATGATAAATATAGTCTTGTTGACAGAGTGAAGTGGATTTTTTCCATTGCTAGTGATAATAGTAATATGCGTTACAAGAGCGGTATGTTGACGTTTTCATGTTCGAGGAAAAGATTGAAAAAGCGAAACGTAGTTGAGCTTTCTTAATTTCCGAGAACATGAAAACAAACATACCGCTCGTGTATCGTACATTATTTTGTGCGAAGATCGTTTATTACATACCTGAAAGACGAATTTCTAATTAGTTGCAATGAAATCTCCATGTTGGTTTCTATTTAATGACGGCAACTTCGGAAAACCAAAATATCTTTCTTCAACATTGTTGCTATAAAATGTTTTCTGTGTTTACTATACTCCAGCAGGCCGTGATATACGTCTGTCTTTTTTTTCCCCCCCAGTCTATAAATGCGAACTTAAAACAAACGGTAAGGTTATGTAATGATTTATTTTTCATTTTAATATTTTAACAATATTATTTATATAACATATTGCAGTAATAATATCCGCATCTGGAATCTTGTTGATTTTTTCACGGCTTCCTTAATGTTACTTGTATCAGGAATGCAATAAATTTCGTGGAGTAGTAAACTTTACTTAATTTTTGCAAATATTTAAAAACAATAATTAACATTGCAATTTAGGTGAAATTGCAGTGGTAAGTTTCCAATTTATAATTATTACTATGTTAAACGTCTCTAAAAATAATATGTTAAAAGCCTAAAGCAGTAAAATGAATGTCGCGCTTAAGCGGTAAGAAGACGGAAATTGTTATGTGTGTTACGTTGGGAATACTGAATGTGGTATTTCACACTTACCGCGTATTGGTTCTGTACGGAAAACAAGCAAATACGCACGATCTCGCACAAAATATAGTTTCACGACGTTTCGAAGATTGGTTTTATCTTCGTCATCAGATGAGAGGAAGCCTACTCGTCGGGATTGTTACATATAGCTACCTGCATCTTGGATCAGTCTCACACAGACAGATGTATGTAACGATCCCGAAGAGTAGGCTTCCTCTCATCTGATGAAGATAGAACCAATCTTCGAAACGTCGTGAAACTATATTTTATCACTAGCAATGGAAAAAGTCCACTCCATTCTGTCAACAAATATTAATCCATCATTTCTCTCCCCGTCATTCAGATCCAAAAATATAGGCTTATAGCCTACATAAGAAGTAAATCTAAGTATTCGTAGAAAACCTGTCCCACAACATTCTGCTCACCATAAAATCCTGACCTCTCGAGTCTCGTGCTCCCCATAAAACCCTGATCTCTCGAGTCTCGTGCTCACCATAAAATCCTGATCTCTCGAATCTCGAGCTCACCATAAAACCCTGATCTCTCGAGTCTCGTGCTCACCATAAAACCCTGATCTCTCGAGTCTCGTGCTCCCCATAAAACCCTGATCTCTCGAGTCTCGTGCTTACCATAAAATCCTGATCTCTCGAGTCTCGAGCTCACCATAAAACCCTGATCTCTCGAGTCTCGTGCTCACCATAAAACCCTGATCTCTAGAGTCTCGTGCTTACCATAAAATCCTGATCTCTCGAGTCTCGAGCTCACCATAAAACCCTGATCTCTCGAGTCTCGTACTCACCATAAAACCCTGATCTCTCGAGTTCACCATAAAACCCTGATCACTCGAGTCTCGTGCTCACCATAAAACTCTGATATCTCGAGTCTTGTGCTCACCATAAAACCCCTGATCTCTCGAGTCTCATGCTCACCATAAAACCCTGATCTCTCGAGTCTCGTGCTCGCCATAAATCCTGAACTCTGGAGTTTCGTGCTCACCATAAAATCCTGACCTCTCGAGTCTCGTGCTCACCATAACACCCTGAGCTCTCGAGTCTCGTGCTCACCATAAAACCCTGATCTCTCGAGTCTCGTGCTCACCATAAAACCCTGATCTCTCGAGTCTCGTGGTCACCATAAAACCCTGATCTCTCGAGTCTCGTGTTCACCATAAAACCCTGATCTCTCGAGTCTCGTGCTCACCATAAAACCCTGATCTCTCGAGTCTCGTGCTCACCATAAAACCCTGATTTCTCGAGTCTCGTGCTCACCATAAAACCCTGATCTCTCGAGTCTCGTGCTCACCATAAAACCCTGATCTGTTAAGTCTCGGTGGACTGAGCTTGAAAGAAACGCAATTGCATTATGTCTTTAATTCCTATACCAAATAGCCTACTTACCACAAACATACATAATAAACCAGTTAATGGGATACACGCTTTTGTAATACACTATACTCAGCCAACATCATGCACAATGAGGCATTATTACTTTCTTTTTACAGAACATTTACAAAATTCCCTTTTCCACAGAAAAAGGCTATATACTATGTAAAGATGCATCTTTCCACTCTTGTTGTTGGAAATCATGCGTGAATTGTGTGGAAAGAAACCCCTCCGACAGAGTTTAAGTCAATGGATCCTGCAACAAAGGGGAAAACCTTCGCCCCCTCGGCACATTGTATAATGCTGAAGCAGGTACTTAGATCGTCGTGTTCACCTCTGCTTTACAATGACATTCTTACGATCTTCACTCAACTAAGTGACAAAAGTTGACAGCCTGTGGGTCGTGATTACAAGCCAGAACTCAGTCATTAATGTACAAAGACATCCCCTACTGGGAGAGATTTTTTTTTTACCAACAATAATTTCTTACCGCAGGAAATAAGATCTCAAATGCTCTCTTACTTTATTTTTAAACTCTCCCAAGAACAAATACAATTTTCGTTACTTTTAAGCAAATACGTCATATTGTCCAAAATGTCACAGTATTGTCTTGTATGCAACTGGACCGAAGTTCGCGTGTTAGTGTTTTATTAGTGGCAGCAGTACTGCATTTAACAGCGCTTTCAACTACAGTTACTTACTTACTTATGGCTTTTAAGGAATCCGGAGATTCATTGCCGCCCTCACATAAGTTCGCTATCGGTTCCTATCCTCAGCAAGATTAATCCAGTATCAACCATCATATCCCACCTCCCTTAAATCCATTTTAATATTATCCTCCCATCTATGTCTCGGGCTCTCCAAAGGTCTCTTCCCTCCGGCCTCTCAATTAACACTCTATACAGGGTGATTCACGAGGAAAGGTAAAAAATTTAGGATGTGAGTTCTGAAGTCATTCTGAGTCAAAAAGTTCATATGAATATAGGTCAGTTTTCGAACGGTTACGGAGATATGGCTCTTTGATTTCACAAAAACTTCTGAGATTCCATTGTACTAACTCGCATTTAGAGACGGATAACGGACAAATTTAAAGTTTATATTCACGTATGCATACATACCTAATATTCTAGACGTCGGGGTCTATGTTTTCGCACATTTTCAAAGGTACCTCCTCCTGCTTCAATGCACTGTTGCGCTCGGGCGTGAATCGCACTCGTCGCTCGGGAGAGTTGCTCGTAGCTGTTCTTTATGCGGCGTATAGCACCCAAAATACGGTCGATTAACACCTCTCTCGTTTCCACGTTCCTTTGGTATACCAAGTTTTTCATCCAACTCCATAGACAGTAAATACTCTTCGATATGGTACCCTTCTGTTCGGAAAGCGTCGTTCATATTCAGCGACGGCACACAAGTAACTTCCATCGCACAAACCATAAACATACACAATATCGGCGTATTCTCCAGTCGAAAATTTATAAGGCATCTTGAAAAACACAACTTAACACTTCCGATAACTGTACCTGTACAACTACTGTACTGTAAGTAGCTGACTGAACTGCTGTGAACTGGCAAGTGATACTGTATTTGTATTATGTGCAGGTTCTGTGTCATTACGTCAGACAAGGGCAGGCGATTGGACATTTGTAATGCCCCACCACCCGGTTTGTGAAGTGAATGAACGTCTCTTATCTATGCAAATCAAGATTTCAGGTATAACTCCCTGTAAAGTTGATTTGAGTAATTTCGAAGGAAAAATTGTTCCCTCGAAATTATTCAAATCAACTTTACAGGGAGTTATACCTCAAATCTTGATTTGCATAATACACGTCACTGTTCGTCAACAGAAAACCACAATTTAAGTCACACGGAGTTAGTGTGCACTCGAAGTTGGTTGCTTGACGGTTGTCAGCCCACTTTGAGGTCTGTGGATATAGAGGGAAAAATTGGATCGGTGTCGGTTAGAGTTCCCGGGTAGCTCAGTGGTAGAGCGTTGGTACGTTAAACCAAAGGTCCCGGGTTCGATACCCGGCTCCGGAACAATTTTTCCCCTCGAAATTATTCGTCT
Organism: Periplaneta americana; assembly: GCF_040183065.1. NCBI lineage: Eukaryota > Metazoa > Arthropoda > Insecta > Blattodea > Blattidae > Periplaneta > Periplaneta americana. The sequence continues at coordinate 46,488,650 of NC_091131.1, forward strand.
CTTATCTACATCGCTCACAATGCAGATTCCAATGTTACGTCATTCATTGCGATCGATGACCTTGTCTCATGTCAGGAGCATATGGTAACGTCTGATTCACATTGGGGTGAGACGTTTTACCAAAAAATCCATCTAGCTCCGCCATCGTTCGAAAACGGACATATTTTCATATGACATTTTTCACTCAAAATGACCTAAGATATCGTATTCTAAATTTTCTACCTTTCCTCGTGAATCACCCTGTATACATTTCTGAATTCACCCATTTGTGCTACATGCCCTGCCCATCCCAAACGTCTGGATTTAATGTTCCTACGTTCGCAGTGAAAGACCTGTCCTTAGGCAGGACACTATGAATGAATGAATCTTAATTTTATATCAGTTGTCGTCTGTTGACCAAAGTCTCTTTTTATCATTCCATTCAATTCAATGTGGGCTAGGCTATTTTTGTAGCTTCATTTCTGTATCTGTGCTGTATTCCGAAATTTTATTCCCCAAGTAAGTGAAGCTTGTCATCTGTCCATTGATTTTGCCATCAATTACTCGTACAATTATTTTGACACTCTGAAAAATTTTTCCGTACATTCCATTGATTCATGGCAATAATAATTTGTCGTCTGTACACAAACTATCTTTATGATTTTATTTTCTACTAGCTGTACCCGTGCGCTCCGCTGCACTTATTAGAAATAAATATAAAGTAATTACATAATTAAAATAGAACATTGGGTCCAGGGAACATTCGTGTTTGATAGAAGAATAAATCGTTTAGTATGCTACTTAATTTAAATTGTGTTTAAATAATGAAAATGCTATCATTTTGGTTCAGAGACCACTCATTTGGTGCAAATATAATTCGTTTAACATTTTTCTAAATTAGTCTTGAATGCATCCAAATTAATAGAGTTGACTGTGTACGAAGATAATTTTTATGTTTATCTTACTGTGCATCTTTTTTTTTTTTTTTGTTAAGTTTATTTTATTCACGCCTTAACATCTGTGGTCATGTCGCGTGTTTAGAATGTGTGGGTATATCAGCAGGCCGTTTTTACTCTTGTTGAGTTCCTGTTTCTATTGTGTGTTGTAGATGGCTTGTGTTCATGTAACTGATTATAGACTTTGATTAATGTTTTTGGTATTGGTAATTGAGGCGGTGATGAATAATGGCATGTATCTTTCCAATCCGGAATTTGCCTTTATGACTATGGGAAATCATGAAAAACCTCAGTCAGATTGGTCGGCCACGGGGTTTGAACCCGGGACCCTCGAATGCGTGTCTCAAATGCTACCGCCTGAGCCAACTCGCTCGGTTGTATATCATTGTTTATGCAAATAAAAAATGAGGTACCCTACATAAATATTATTTAAGAAACACGGGAAACGAATATGGGTAAATTATGAGCGCAGGAACGCCATTTCATGACACTTTTTAAAATAACTCAGCTCCAGTGATCTCTATGGTAAAATGAGTGTATAAAATTAGAGTATTTTATGTGGACCAAATAAAGTTGCAATAATCAGGTTATCAATATTTCGACAGAATATCAAGTTTTCTGTGCGTACAGATTTCTTTTCGTGGTGACAGGATTTTTTCTCGTTGCCAAACTTTCAGAACGGCCCCGAGGTTCACTCAGCCTCCTATAAAATTGAGTACCGGGTCTTTCCCGGGGGTAAAAGGCGGTCAGAGCGTGGTGCCGACCACACCACCTCATTCTAGTGCCGAGGTCATGGAAAGCATGGGGCTCTAACTCCATGCCCCCCAAGTGCCTTCATGGCGTGTTACGGGGATACCTTTACCTTTTACCTTTTACAGATTTCTTTTCATCTTACCTCAGTCCTCATTTGTAGCATTACATCCATCTAGAGAAATTACAAATTTCAAATAGTGAAGGTTAATTAGCTTCTGAGAGTACTTCATACAAACACACAAAATATTATCTGTATATTAATATTGATAAACGTCAAGGCCGCCTTAAATAGACGGAGTCATTTGTTTTGATTTCATTGTAGCCATCGTCGTCGTTCCTGCAATAACTCCTATGTCATATATCGATTTTCAGATTTTTGCTCTATTAAATAACTTCAATAGTGATGCAGGAAGGAATACAATCTACTATATATAATTTAATTTTATATATATATATATATATATATATATATTTTTTTTTTTTTTTCGAAAATGTAAGAATTCACGATCTCCTATGCACTACTGCCATAGAATGAATAAATTTGTTTTTATTCCAACTAAAAAATTTAATATTTTGCACATAGAAGTTACGGAACAACGACACTATAATCTGAGGCGGCGGTGGATAGGTATTGTTATTTTAAAACTCTTTTATATCCTTAAATATCAGTCCTGTCAAAATTTTGTATAGAATAAAACTTATCGAAAATCATTTTTAAAGAAACTTTTGTTATGTAACATTTTTCACAAAAATCAATAATAAGCGAGATATTTCTGTTTATTTAATTCAGGCCCCCTTATAACTCCCCTTTTAAATAAAGCATTTTGAATGCTATATAGCCTAAAATCTAAGTTACAACGAACTTAATTTATATTCCAATTTTCTTCGAAATCCGTTCAGCTATTATCGCGTGAAAAGGCAACGAACATCCAGACAGACAGACAGACAGACTTAAATATCAGTCCTATCAAAATTTTGCCTGGAATAAAACTTATCGGAAATCATTTTTAAAGAAATCTTTCTTATGTAACATTTTCCACTAAAATCAATAATAAGCGAGATATTTCGTTTTATTTAATTCATGCCCCCTTATAACCCCCCTTTTAAATAAAGTATTTTGAATGCCATATAGCCTAAAATATAACTTGCAACGAACTTAATTTATGTTCCAATTTTCATCGAAATCCGTTCAGCCATTATCGCGTGAAAAGGTAACAAACATCCAGACAGACAGACACACAAACAAACAAAAATCTCAAAAAAGCGATTTTCGGTTTCAGGATGATTAATTATACATGTTAACACCAATTATTTTTGGAAAAGCGAAAATTACCAGAAAAATTTCGCTTACAGATTTATTATTAGTATAGATTAATTTTATACCAACTTTTGTTATCGCTTTCTATTTATGTGTTATACCATTAATGTAAATACTTGACTAATGCCTCTCGCTACTCGCTTCGTAAAGTGAGGCAAAACAAAACAGACCACTTTAACAATTACACTAATATTTACATTTTAAATTACTTAAACTTTGTACACTAGAATACGCTATTTTTACTATTTACACTATAACAAAGTATGTAGGCGTACATTGATCAATATATTATTTACAATATTAAGGTTACACACAGTGTCACGTCAATATAGTCTATGAACAACTAATCTTAACTCCGTACGCCCTGTGACAGAATGCGGTCCCTAAAAATAATGAGATATCAAAGAGAAAAAGTCATTACATAAATCATTCACCGCGGATACCTGAAACTTCTACGTTTTTATTTACTCACAAGAGTGGTAACAGTAATATAGTCGTTGACACAGTTTTATTTCTGGAAAACAAAGCTTCTAAATGGCACAAAACATTCCCAGTAGGCGAAGAACCTTACATAATCTCATTGTACAACAAAATTCTACGTGAAACACTGTGTAAGTAGCGGTGGTGAAACTTTAGCTACCCCTGCCCTAGTAGTACAAACCCTTGTCAGTATGGAAGTGCGCTGTATAAATATTTAATGCCTGAATGTAATACGCGGGGTTCTTGATCAATGTGGTGGACCGAACTTCTGTTGACTGTGCTGAACAGGGGTGAACAACTCAGGTTTGTCACCGATAATTCGTCTTTGTTCTCCTCCGCTGACTTCAAAAGTTTCACCTGTGTGAAACAGTGGTCACATAAGAGGACGTGTTTATTGTGACGTTAATATTTTTATTATCGGTTCGTGAGGGGATCACTTATCGCCACAAAATTAACACGTTAAAAATGATTCAGTTTAAAAACAAATTGGAGCCACCGGCGTGGCTCAGTCGGTTTAGGCGCTTTCCAGCCGATCTGAAGTTGCGTTCGGGCGCGGGTTCGATCCCCGCTTGGACTGATTACCTGGTTGGGTTTTTTCCGAGGTTTCCCCAACCGTAAGGTGAATGCCGGTTAGTCTACGATGAATCCTCGGCCTCATCTCGCCAAATACCATCTCGCTATCACCAATCTCATCGACGATAAATAACATAGTAGTTGATACAGTGTTGTTAAGTAACCAATTAAAAAAACAAATTGGGAACGAATAGAGGACGGATTCATATAAGTAAGTATTTTATTTTTTTAGGATAATCATACGTTGACACAAATAAATACTGCTAGATTATTCAGAATAAAACAATGTTGTTAGGTTACATGTGGCTAGAACGAAGCGATTCATAAATCCATGAAGTTAGAAACGGAGTGCGATTTGTCAGAATTAAAACTTATTACAAATAAATACCGTACGCTTTAGATTTTTTAAAAAATAAAACGGTATTGTCATTGTGGCTGGAACCAGACGACTCATACATACATATATGAAGTTACGAACAGAGGACGGAATTTTGCATACTGATGTATTGTAGGTTTTCCTTCGGGAGAAACATACGTTGTCACAAATAGACATGCTTCAGATTTTAAAAATAAAACAGTGTTTCATGTGCGACTAGAACCAAACGATTCATATGTCTATGGAGTTAGGAACGAACAGAGGAGGGAATTTTGCATAGTTATACCTTATTTTATTTCGAGGAGTGCAGTTCGGTGTTCAAATAAGCCACCGAACTGCACTCCTTGAAATAAAATAAGATATACGTATTTTATTCCTTGAAAATCATTCGTTGTTACAAATAAAGACGTTTTAGACTTTTTTAAAAATAAAATATTATTGCATTGATATCCATTAAAAAACTTCGCTGTTTTGTTCAAAATTATGTAAAGCATGTTCATTTTGTAACGATATATCATTCTCCTCCAGGAGTATAATAGGTTTACGTGCAGTAGACAGGCCTATGAAAAGGTGTTAATTTGTGACGATGTAGCTATGTTTCTTAAGCAATAAAATACCTAACCATGCAAAAATCCGTCCGCTGTTTGTTCCTAACTTCATAGACGTGTGATTCGCTTGGTTTGTAGCCATTTATCATTACTTTGACGCCTAAAGAACGTAGAACTTTACACTTTTTGTCTTTACTCTTTCGAATTCTGCACACTTCAACACCAAATTACCTTTCGTCTCGTTTCTCTTATCTATACTCTAACCACGACGTAAATACCAGATCACTTATCTGTGGCGCGTTAAGTATACCTCTTCATAGAGCATCTCGTTATTCATCATCTTTTACAGTATCCACCTCGCGACAATGGAATTCCCTGTCACAAAGTATTAGGGGCTGCAAGACAATAAACACTTTTAAAAACAGCTTAAAAGATAACCTTCTTAGCATTTCACTCCAATCATACTGACTTAAACTATCACTGTCTACAGTGTTACTCCTTCCTTTAGACATGCATCCTGATAGTGCTGTATTTTCAAAATTGCCTCATAATAATCTCTTTCTATTATCTAACATTATTTGAAATATATTAACATTCTATGTATTTTAGCTTAATTCTGCTACATAGTTTGTATTTCAGTGTTTAATTAATAGTTCATAGTATTTTGTTGTTTAATTCGTAAATAACTCTTGTATACATGTACAGTAGCTCTTATCTAAATCAAATTGTTGAATTCTTTGTAAGTTCATACATATGTATATATACTTTTTGCTGGTTGAGTGGAAGAGAAGCTTACGGCCTTAACTCTGCCAGCTAAAATAAATAATAATAATAATAATAATAATAATAATAATAATAATAATAATTATTATTATTATTATTATTATTATTATTATTATTATGCGTAATATTGTATTTTTTCACGTAAAAATCTCTTTCCAATTTATACGAAATTATTGCAATTATCCTACAACTGATTAGCGATAAAAGGCGAAATATAATATTTTTATCAACTTTTTTTTCGAAATTAATACGAAATTCTGTAGTCTCTAGCCCATGATATAAGTTACCTTTCGCATTTTATAAAGCGTGTAAAATTAAAAAGTAGGCCTACTCGTCGACTGCAACACAACGCAAGTAAACAGCGAACAACTAACACACAGTAGCTCAACGGAGCACGACCACGATTCCTATTGAAGACTACACAGTAGAGGGACTCTAGAGCACAGTTAACCTGAAACCACTTGCCTCTCTCCCATTGGACAACAAGTTTCGCTCCCTGATGATAAGTATGGTGATGATTGTGGTTATTGTGATGATGAGATATTTTACTTTCTTTGTAGGCCTATACTTATTATATAGACTACTATATGTTACAATAAGTTATCTATAATGAGCACACATGCATATAAAATAGCTATTCGTACATTCTAATGAATATTAACCTATTTCTTCAATTTCGATTATCGATAGGGCCTATTAAAAATTGTATACCTAAATGTTTATAACAATATTCTAAGCATATTCCTACGGAAGCGCATTAAGACGATTACACGTCAAACTGAATGCTTCTGTGGAAAACAAACCACGTTTAGCGAGGGGATTACAAATAGTGGCCGATAATCCTTTCAGAAAGATGAGTTAATGCCTACCTACGTTGTCTTCAGCACCTAAGAGATAAGAATTTAAATTAACCCCTTCAGGTCTGATGTACATTATAGTTTACATTATTTATTTTTTTATTTTTTTGGAATGTCTTCAATACTTTTAAATATTTTGAAAAATTCAATGTGATAGAAATGGAGAATATTATTTTTGAAACATTTCTATACATGAATTAAAAATGAAATTTAAAATTTTGGGGCCTCAGGGGTCAAAATTGTCCCCAAATTTTTATTTTCTGTGAAGATTTGATTTGGGAATTTTGGATCCCCAGAATGATTATGTGACCAGTTTTTTTTTTTCATTTTTTTAAAATAAATTCAGGTCTGAAGGGGTTAATTAAATTATGGTTTATTTAATGACGCTCGTAACTGCAGAGGTTATATCAGCGTCGCCGGTGTGCCGGAATTTTGTCCCGTAGGAGTTCTTTTACATACCACTAAATCTAGTGACATGAGCCTGTCGTATTAAGCACACTTAAATGCCATCGACCTGGGCCGGGGCCGAACCCGCAATCTCGAGCACAGAAGGCCAGCGCTATACCAACTCTGCCACCCAGGGCGACGAGATATAAGAGCTATGAATGAATTCTCAATAAAAATAGAAGTGATTAATTACTCTTAAGAAACAATTTTTCGTTTGATTTGAATTGTACTGTTTAATTTGTGTCTTTATTTTATGTAATACAACAAAGCGCAAAAAAAAAAAGTTTCACTTTATTTCAGAATATATTATAATCGCTTCAGCAACAAGGTCATATCGCAACTGTCGACTGTATGAAATGGTGCAGGCCATTCGTTATTTCGAGAAACCAAATGCATGCGTGCGCCGTAGCTCATATGAGAACCTTATGATGGGGCTTAGTTTGCTAACTAGCTTCAAGTGGAAGCGTAGCGAGGAAGCGAAGCTTCCCAGTCCAATGACTTTATTGTCAAACGCCTGGCATTAGAAAATAACAACAACAACAACAAGTTTCTTCTTCCCTTCACACGCAAGTTGGTTTCACGAGATAACGAATGACCTGTGCATTTTTGATACACTGGATTGCTGTCATCTACCAGTCAGAAAGCGAACCACTATGGATAATATCATCTAAATTTTAGTACCCATATCTGTACCTATCCGCCATGAACAATGCTGAGGGATTCAGGCGTCTCGCAAAACAAGTTTTTTAGTGAAAATGTGAATAATTCTAAGTTTACCTTTTTAGATTAACTATATTTCTAGTTTTCTTTATGATTTAGGAAAACTCTAAAACTCCCGATCATATTGGTTTAAACAACAGTCCTTTCGAATCAGGGTCTGGTGCTTAACCACTGTGCCGCCTCGTTCGGTTCGTCTGCTTTGATTTTAACTAAATCGTAATTGCATGTGTGTAATTTACTAAAATTATAAGTTAATATTTTATGTGCATCATTGCCGAATAAATTGACTCATAGGCAATGATTAAGATCAGAATCTGTTTAGAGGTTTAGAAGAAATCGTGGGAGATAAACCATATGCCGAAAAAACTATTTTCGTAATAAAAACTAAACTAAAGGTGCTAAAAACATGTACTCCCGTGAAAGTCTGAAAAACAATGTCTTTCGAAGACAGTAATGCTCATACTTTATCTTTATACGTCTCATAATAAGAAAATAACACATTGCAATTTAGAGGCGAATGCAGTAATGTTTCAGCTAAATTTTATTACGGTGTTATTACGTTGGCAAACACGGCATATGAAGAATTCAGTCGGGAAAATAGACTCTTATGAGGTCTTAAGGGGGTTATATAGTAGAATTCCCATCAATTATGCCTCACCAAGCCACCCTTTTATAATACTTGACGTCACTCCATCGGACCATATAAATTTGTTGTAGTGGGGTAAGCGTGAAGATCCACCTAGGAAGCGCAGGGTTGGCGAACCTTTCACAGCTCGCGTGACAAGTAAAAGAGAAAAGGAAATAAAAAAAGCTAAGAAGTTTATATCGTGCTGGGAAACTTTGAATACCAATTCCATAAAAGAAGAAACAAATTAATATCTAACCAACTGACTGAAGCGACAACGTGTACCTGTCTAACAGTAATAGATAAAGAAGGCATAACTACTAACTTATACGTGACGTGAGAGAACACAGAGAGAAGCAACGTATACAATTCCTTTGCTCTGTTCACAGCTATAAATGTAATTCCGGCCTTTCATGTAACTCATTTCTGGAGCACAGGCTTGTCACCTAGGAGACTAGTGTTCGATCTCTGGACTTGACTTGGTTATATTTTAATGCTGCTTGCAGTGGCAGCGGTAGTAGCAGCATTAATAGTAGCAGTAGTGGTAATGACATCGGCAGTGACAGCAACAGCAGTAAAAGTAGTAGTAGTGACTGTAGCAACAATGGTAGTAATAATATTAGTAGTAGTTGCATGCAGTGGCAACAATTGCAGTAGTACCAGCAGCAGTAACAGTACTACGCGGAGTAGTAGTAGCAGTAGCAATAGCATTACAAGCAATAATAGTAGTAGTAGTAGTAGTAGTAGTAGTAGTAGCAAGAGTAGCAGTAGTATTAGTAATAGTAGCAGCAGGAGTAGTAGTAGTAGCAGTAGTATTAGTATCAGTAGTAGTAGTAGTTCTAGCATTCGAAGCAACAATAGTAATATCAGTAATAGTAGTAGTAATAGTATCAGTAGTAGTAGTAGCAGCAGTAGTTCTAGCATTCGAAGCAACAATAGTAATAGCAGTAGTAATAGTAGCAGTAGTATCAGTAGTAGTAGTAGCAGTAGTTCTAGCATTCGAAGCAACAATAGTAATAGCAGTAGTATAGCAGTAGTAGTAGTAGTTGTAGTAGTAGTCGTAGCAGCAGTAGTAGTTCTAGCATTCGAAGCAACAATAGTAATAGGAGTAGTATTAGTAATAGCAGCAGTAGTATTAGTAGTAGTAGGCCTAGTAGTAGTAGTAGTAGTCGTAGCAGCAGTAGTAGTTCTAGCATTCGAAGCAACAATAGTAATATCAGTAATAGTAGTAGTAGTAGTAGTAGTAGTAGTAGCAGCAGTAGTAGTTCTAGCATTCGAAGCAACAATAGTAATAGGAGTAGTATTAGTAATAGCAGCAGTAGTATTAGTAGTAGTAGGCCTAGTAGTAGTAGTAGTAGTCGTAGCAGCAGTAGTAGTTCTAGCATTCGAAGCAACAATAGTAATATCAGTAATAGTAGTAGTAGTAGTAGTAGTAGTAGCAGCAGTAGTAGTTCTAGCATTCGAAGCAACAATAGTAATAGCAGTAGTATAGCAGTAGTAATAGTATCAGTAGTAGTAGTAGCAGTAGTTCTAGCATTCGAAGCAACAATAGTAATAGCAGTAGTATAGCAGTAGTAGTAGTAGTTGTAGTAGTAGTAGTAGTTGTAGTAGTAGTCGTAGCAGCAGTAGTAGTTCTAGCATTCGAAGCAACAATAGTAATAGGAGTAGTATTAGTAATAGCAGCAGTAGTATTAGTAGTAGTAGGCCTAGTAGTAGTAGTAGTAGTAGTAGTAGCAGTAGTTCTAGCATTCGAAGCAACAATAGTTATAGCAGTAGTAGTAGTAATAGCAGCAGTAGTATTAGTAATAGCAACAATAGTAATATCAGTAGTAGTAGTAGTAGTAGCAGTAGTTCTAGCATTCGAAGCAACAATAGTAATAGCAGTAGTATAGCAGTAGTAGTAGTAATAGTAGCAGTAGTATTAGTAATAGCAACAATAGTAATATCAGTAGTAGTAGTAGTAGTAGTAGTAGTAGTAGTAGTAGTAGTAGTTCTAGCATTCGAAGCAACAATAGTAATAGCAGTAGTAGTAACAGCATTAATAGCTAAAGAAATAGTAGCAGCTGTGGTAATATCATCAGCGGTGGTAGCAACAGTAATAGAAGCAGCAGTAATATTAGTAGTAACAAGAATGGTAGTAATATTAGTAGCAGCAGCCGCAGTAGTGTCAGTTGTTGATATTCACACTTGTTTTAACATCACAGTAATATTGAGATTTTATTAATTTGTAAATCGTTATTTACATAGATTTAATGAGATACTATCATAATCAATTTTCGTCCACACCTGTGGAGTAACAGCGCGTCTGGCCGCGAAACCAGGTGGCACGGGTTCGATTCCCGATCGGAGCAAGTTACCTTTTGAGGTTTTTTTCCGGGGTTTTCCCTGAACCCAATATGAGCAAATGCTGGGTAACTTTCGGTGCTGGACCCTGGACTCATTTCACTGGCATTATCACCTTCATCTCATTCAGACGCTAAATAACCTAAGGTGTTGATAAAGCGTCGTAAAATAACCTACTAAAATAAAATAAAAATAATCAATTTTCAATATTATTTGAGACATTTAGGAATAAAAAAATTATTCTGTTTCTTCAAGAGTCTGTCCACATGCAAGAATCTTTTCCTACGCAACAAAGGTATCATACTATTAACCTGACGGCGGACATATTTCAGATATGACCATAAGTTGGCAACACCTGTTGGCAGCAAATTTAAAGTCATGTATCATTCCCAATAGTATGACCTCGCAGATGAAGCGAATATAAACAAACGTAAACCAAAAAATTGCATCAGGAGTGTTAGCCTACTGTGTCCCTCGAAATTATAATTTTAAAGCAAGGAATATTTTATCGCTGTCTGCATTAAAAAGAAACTGTCTTTTTTGCACATTCTAGTAATGGTAACTTCATATTCATACGACGAATTGAATAAATGCCGTCATTCGATCACAACTGCGCTCATGCAGAAGCACAAGTTCCCTCCTGCATAGAAATACCAGCACGGTCGGTTTCATGAAACGATAGTTTGCTTATCACTTAAAACTTAAGTTTCGCCAAATTCAATGTTAGAAGTTTGCTATTTCCTCATGGCTTGTCTTACGCTGGTTTATTCCGAGTAGTTTGTTTCAAACTCGATATGAAATGCGTCGTGAGTTTCAACACAGGTTGACCCGGAAGGACTCGCTCCTGATGCTCCAAGGGAATATTTTTCATTATCGTTTTATAAATTTTGGAGCCAGTGCTTGGTCACTCACCGATCTATTCTCTATATTGTTACATATAGTGAAACGCTCTAGTTCGGACTTAACTAATTCGAATTCGCATAAATTCTGACAGCTCGTTTTTACACATGTCACTTGGAGATTAAATATTCCACGCAATGAAGGTTGAACTGAATGGAAAGAGTGAAAAATGTAAATTATAGGCCTACAACATGAGATTGGTTTAGATACAATAATTTCTGGAATGTAATCCGAACTATCACAAATTGAATAATTTCGAGGGAAAGTCTGCCTGCGAAACCAGGTGGCCCGGGTTCGAATCCCGGTCGGGGCAAGTTACCTGGTTTAGGTTTTTTCCGGGGTTTTCCCTCAACCCAATACGAGCAAATGCTGGGTAACTTTAGGTGCTGGACCCCGAACTCATTTCACCGGCATTATCACCTTCATATCATTCAGACGCTAAATAACCTAGATGTTGATACAGCGTCGTAAAATAACCCAATAAAAAATTGTTCCGGGGCCGGGCATCGAATCCGGGACCTTTCGTTAAACGTACCAACGCTCTATCAACTGAGCTACCCGGGAACTGTACCAGACACCGATCTAATTTTTCCCTCTATATCCACAGACCTCAAAGTGGGCTGACAACCGTCAAGCAACACTGAGTGCACACTAACTCTGTGTGACTTAAATTGTGGTTTTCTGTTAACGAACAGTGACGTGTATTATGCAAATCAAGCTCTCAGGTATAACTCCCTGTAAAGTTGATTTGAATAATTTCGATTGCTGTCTGGTACAGTTCCGGGTAGCTCAGTTGGTAGAGCGTTGGTACGTTTAACAAAAGGTGCCGGGTTCGATGCCCGGCCCCAGAACAATTTTTCCCTCGAAATTATTCAAATCAACTTTACAGGGAGTTATATCCGAGAGCTTGACTTGCATATCACAAATTGTATTTTTTATTTTATTTTAGTAGGTTATTTTACGACGCTTTATCAACATCTTAAGTTATTTAGCGTCTGAATGAGATGAAGATGATAATGCCGGTGGAATGAGTCCGGGGTCCAGCACCTAAAGTTACCCAGCATTTGCTCATATTGGGTTGAGGGAAAAGCCCGGAAAAAACCTCAACCAGGTAACTTGCCCTGACCGGGAATCGAACCCGGGCCACCTGGTTTCGCGGCCAGACACGCTAGCCGTTACTCCACAGGTGTGGACCACAAATTGTATCTTGCCTAAAAGAAAAGAGTGATGCTGTACATGAAGAAAAAAAAGCGCAAACATGCACACAACATTTACCTTTTTTTTTTTACCACAGTCTGAAAATAGCAGAGTTAGTAGACCTCTACGAATGGACTTCCTTTTTACAACAATTGACTTGGGCAAAGGAACTTCAAATTCATTCATTTTTAAAATTAATGTTTCGTGTCGCATATGTACTGATATCAGTAGTAGTAGTAGTAGTAGTAGTAGTAGTAGTAGTAGCAGCAGCAGTAGCAGTAGCAGTAGCAGCAGTAATAATGATAGCATTAGTAACAATAGTAGTGATATCAATAGAAGTAGCAGCAGCTAGTAATAGTAGCAGCAACAGTAGTACTGGTAGCAATAGTAGTAGCAGCAAGAACAGTAGTAGTGATAGCAGTAGAGTCCGCGTCACCGTTTTTGGCTTGTGAAATAAGTAATGGGAACGTTAAACACGAGTGTTTTACATTTGGCGCAGTCAGTCTGACAACCGTGTTTGACAAATGGCTGATGTGACGTGTATAGGAAGTGGTACCATTCTCAGCGACACTAGTAACATGCTCACAAACTGAGAACTGTATATCTAGGACACACGCCAAAAACGCTGGCGCTAGCTGTAAGAGCAACAGTAGTTGTGATAGCAGTAGTAGTAAGTAGTAGCAGTAGTAGTAGTAGTAGTAGTAGTAACAGCAACAGTAGTTGTGGTAGCAGTAGTAGTAACAGCAACAGTAGTAGTGTAGCAGCAACAGTAGTAGTGTAGCAGCAACAGCAACATTAGTAGTGGTAGCAGTAGAGCAGTGTAAATTTCACATATATTAGATTTATACTGTCCATTTGTAAATCGAAACAAAAATAAAACATTCAAACCAACACAACTGTAGTTCCATCCCGAAATTAGATGACGTATTCTACCTGCCGACATAGGCCTATCCCTGAACCAGCATAGAGTTTTCTTATTCAAACTTTTATCGACAATGAAAGAGAAGGTGGTGGATTCATATTAAGTAAAAGGAGGCAGAAAATTCTTGGATGCCTACAGGTGGCAGAATTGTAAATCCGCCACTGCATATGAATAATATTGACGCAAGTGCTGCCAACTTCTTCACAAACCATTACATTCAAAATTCTAGTATCTCACTGTGCGAATCTGTCTACAGTTTTGATTTCCTTACGTTTTCGTAGTTATTCTCGACATTTTCGGATAGTGTAGGTCTCTAGATCATTTAATAAAACAGAAGGACCTGCTCTGTGGTATCCGGTAGAGTGCTTGTATAGCTTTCAGAAGCTCAGGGCGTTTTTCTTCATAAAGTACGGCTCTATTCAGTATTCATTGGAAGGTTTTATCACTGTGTGCCGCGATGCACTGGGGACCGGAGCCTCGGGGCCAAACACGATACGAAACCCGATAAAACGGGACGCGCTTGTAAGACTCTTGTTATCAGGGCCTGGGTGACATCTTGCACTGCTCTTCCATCCTTCTTTCTCCGGAGAGCTTTGGGATGTGCAGAGCCGTCTCCAGCTTGCATAAACACAGGTACAAACAAGCTGGGGTTGACGGGTAGACAGACTAGGTACATTGATAAATATATAATAGGATGGGAAACTTAAAGAGTTTCCCGTACCACATACTAGAGGCGCTGTTGTAGAAATTGATCTTGCTGCCATCTATTTCTGGGAGGGGCGTTATTACATCTAGCAGCGCACCAAGTAGCGAAAAGAGTAATTACTCCATGCATTTAGCAGCGCACCTGGTGACGAAAATGTTAAACTGTGCAGAAGTATTCCCTCCCACTCTCATCGATATTCAAAACTAACCCAATTTAAAATTAAACATTTACGGTTTTATTCCTCACAGCATATTCTACTGAAAATTCTTACCGGAGCCAACAGGAAGATAAAAGAGACGATGTGTTTTACACTACCCGATTAAAATATAACCAGACAGAGACAAAAAATAAAGCAAAAGGTTAGATAATTGGGATTGTATTCTTTGGGTATGGAAAAGTCTGCAAGAACTACTTACATAGTTCAATTTATTATATTACTATTACTTTACAATACATTCAACAACATTATTTTTACAACGTCCATAAACATCACTGCTTAACATACACTGCTTATACACACACGTATCACTTTATGTTCACTTATTAGCAAGTTTCAGTCCGCCATCTTCATCTTCGACTCTCCCGTACAGCAATATCCCGAACGGATAAATAGAGAACTCTTGGTAATGTACCCAAAACGTAGTTCTAATATTCACCACCTACGACGTTGGGCGCTGATCACCTTATTTCAAACCCCCAAATCCAGATGGTGCTGACCGCAGTTTCGCATCCTATTATATATTTATCCATGCTAGGTACGTGTAAAGGTGCGAACAACGAACGAATGATGAAGCGAAATTTCGTTGTTCGTTCGCTATTTGGAGCAATGTACAAATCATCAGCAAATGGTCAGAAAACATTCACGTTCGCTGATTATCGGCAATAATGGGAGACGAAAATATAATTATAGCAAGTGCAGCCGTTGTTATTATAGGCAGTTTTAATAAAAAGAAAGTTAAAAAACAAAAGGCGATGGTGGCAGACGCCACTCTACGAAAGTCACAATCAATATACTGGGTGTTCAGTTCAAAGTGTGTCATGGCTCGCTGTATGCCGTCATGTGGCTAGCCGATGAGCCTAGAGAATTCAATCTTCCTACACTTCCGCAGAGGTGTATAACCTGTGAGGCAGAGAAGTTGCCTAGCAAGTACGGCGTTCATTCTGAAGAGTACGTACCGATACGTACGGTAACGCCTGTAGTGGCAGGAATGTGAACTGTTTGGAAATACGTACTGTCGGGATATGGGGAGAGGGTTAAGACGATTACTTACGTATTTGTTGACATTAACTTCGACGGTCAACATGGACACGGAGCATTTGATTTGTGTTGTGGAATGTTACCGTACGCAACCGATGATAACAAATACCCAGCATACGACTTGCCGGCGCAAAACACAGTTCGAAAGAGGTTATGGTAGCACACATACCGTACAGACCGCCATCTGTTGCTACGACGTTCAAGTTATACCGTACACGTTCTCAAGTTCAGATTGAAGAACGCCTTAAATAATAGGCAACTTCTCTAATATATAAGCTAAAACTCGCTTCAAATCGGTCACCCAACAACAGTGATGTCATGACATACTTTGAAATGAACACCCAGTAGAGGCACTGACTTCCTTCATGATTTACGTCGAATGGAATCGGGACAGTTTCACAACTTCTGTCGCATTTCAGAAACAGACTTCGAAATATAACTGTGCAAAATAGGGCCAAAAATTTCCAAGAAAGATA
The DNA here is from genome assembly GCF_040183065.1 of Periplaneta americana. Classification (NCBI taxonomy): domain Eukaryota; kingdom Metazoa; phylum Arthropoda; class Insecta; order Blattodea; family Blattidae; genus Periplaneta; species Periplaneta americana. Next base: position 46,504,867 of record NC_091131.1, read on the forward strand.
CAGGCTGGAGAGAAGCAATAACTATTCAGGAAAGACTAACATTAACACTTCAATATCTCGCTACAGGAGATTCGTACACAAGTTTAATGTATTTATTCAAAGTGTCGAAACAGCTAATTACCAGGATTGTTCCAGAAGTATGTACAGCTACAATTGAGAATATGGAAGATTTTATTAAGGTACGACTGCAAGTCAGGGGAAAGTTTCAATATACGGATACCTCACTGACAATAATTATCTTAAAATACTAAAAAGAGAGATTTTTCTGTGTTTGTCGAATGCGCATCATGCTTACGAAAAGACACTTTTCAGTGCCAATAATTTATTTTGTGTGCACAAGGTTGGAGCTTTGTTTTTTTCTGGGCGTCAATTTGTCCAAAAGGAACGACATATGTTTGTACGCGAACCAAGTTGACTCGTACACTTCATCACTCTCCATTCCAGATCTTTTTGTGGACTTCTGTCTTTCCCTCCGGAATGATGTCAGTAGGGACTCAGTTTTCTTTTTGACTTCTGCTCCCTACAATAAACAAAAAAATATGTATTTACAGAAAATAAATAAACAAAAATAATTTTCAAATTTTGCACGTGTTTTGCAGCTGAACATCTTTCCAATAGCTTCCCAAACATCACGTTTCCTTACTTTATTGTGGTAAGTAGGATGCTTGGGATTCCATAAAGTTTCCTGCTCCCTATATGCATTAATAAGATTTATAATAGCGTCTTCCGTCCACTCCAGTTTCGACATCCTGTTGGTGAAATTGAACTAAGCGCTGCGTTCTGCTACGAACTACAAGCTAGTGGCAAATCCCGTCCACAACGAATACCAACTTCCTTTGATGTGCCGACAAGCGACGGATCACTTCCGAAGGCAAATCAAACGATCGGGTTGCCTTTGCTGCGACGTACACACGTACCGATTTCAATCAGCGAATGCAATCATTTGTCGTTCGTTCGTTGTTCGTTCGCTAAGTGTGTACGCGCCTTAACAGGAATTGAAATTTCACCCTTATCCAAACGGATCACAGTGTGCAAAAACACAAATATAGCTGGACAAAATATCTTCTCTGCAATCTAACGGATTGTTATGAAACTTTGTACAGACCTTACAGGTGGCACATACATTTTGTGTACAAACTCTGATTACGTGTGTAAGAGGAATTATCCCTTTATAGGGGGTGGTTTTAAACATAATTATTAACGTCTCTCCTATCTAACAGATTTGTATTAAACATTGTACGGGAGTTACCGGTGGCATATATTTTTTTTATGTACAAACTATATTTAAGCTTCCATGAGAGAACCTACTCCTTTATAGGGGGTGCATTTACACAAAATGAACTTCTCTCCTACATAACAGATTTTTATTAAACTATGTACAGAAGTTATAGGTAGAATGTATTTTTTGTTTACAAACTCTAATTACATCTGTATGCTACCTGTAGGCCAAATTGTTGCACAAAGTTTACTAAAAATATATTATATAGGACAGAAGTTATTAATTTTGTCTAAATGTGCCACTATAAAGGGGCAAATCCGTTTATAATCAGACTTTGTAGACAAAACATATATTCTACCTGTAATTTGTGTACAAAGTTTAATAAAAAGTGTTAGACAGGAGAGAAGTTATTAATTTTGTTTTAATGCAACCCTCATAAAGGAATAGTTCCTCTTACGAAACAGTAAATATAGTTTGTACACAAAAAAATATATCCTACCTGAAATTTCCGTACAATGTTTCATAAAAATCTGTTAGAGAGTAGGTATTAATTGTCTAAATGCACCCGCTATAAAGAGGCAGTTTTCTTATGCAAACGTACTCAGAGTTTCTACACAAAAAATGCCACCTGTAAGGTCTGTACAAAATTCCACAACAACCCGTTAGAATGCAGAGAAGTTATTAATTCTGTCCAGCAACTACCTTAGATTTGCTTTCTGATTTACGGTTAGATAAAAATGTGTCCAATGTATTTCTAACCTGATGTCCGATGTCATGTGAATAATTTTGCAGGCCTTAAAATACTCACACAACGATTAAAAACTTCCTTATGCTATTATTCTTTTCTACTGTTAAGCCAAACACTGAACAGTTGTCGCCACGTTATCGTATGCACAACCACTGAAAAAAATTATTTACTGATAAATGCGCAAGAACACGCAAACTTTACAACAAAAATTCAACACTCCAAATGATGCTGTATTAAAGCCTGTGTAATGAATCTTGTCTCACTGTGGAAAGAGAGAGAAAGGAGATATGTCTGACTTCGTCTGTATTGTTATGGCGATGGGGGAATGGAGCTATGCCGTCCATACATCCAGTGATGGAAGGGACTAGTTGATGCAGTCAGTAGCACAAACTAAAATAACAAAATATCTCTCTTCGTACTGTGTAGTTCCGTCACTGAGCTTGTCTTTCAAGAAACTGAGTTCCGGTAGCCTGTACAATAAGAAGGTTTTGAAAGGGATCCTGAAACTTTACAACCCTTCTATAATCTCCACCTTCATTTGAAGGGACTTGGAAAAAGAACAAAATCCATACGAGACTATAGTGACTAATGTGTGAAACAAGATCAACATATATAAAATACATACTTAATACTCTTTCGAGTGCTCCTTATATGTATTATTTGAAGGGACTTGGTTTTATTGCTACTGAGACAAGATAAACCAAAGCAGGTATAAATGGTAAAAAATAATTATTGTAACCGGACATGATCGACTATACTAAAACTCACATTATATTTGGAGAACTTAAAAAAAATATATACAGTATTTTTTTTCAATCGCAATATTTAAACCGTACTCTGAAGAAGAAGAAGAAGAAGAAGAAGAAGAAGAAGAAGAAGAAGAAGCTTTACAACCTTAAAATTGAAGTTCCATTAGTAAGAACGTACCTATCTGAATGGATTCCATTCTCAAAATACAATAAATCATTTACAATAATTGGCTCTTTTTCACTCACATAATAAGCCTCTCTTCTACAACTGAACAGGAGCGAGAAGTATCAGAAAGAACTCATTGTTTATATTCTTCTAAAAATAGTTTACACCTGAAAAAAAAAACAGTGAAAGCTATTCTTCACAACATTCTTCAAATGTTAAAGAACATTAATTCATATTCACCCATGTCTAACCAAACAAGTCGAAATTCGATTTTTGTCCACCTAGATTTGAAAAATTGCATACCGTGTGACGTGAGCATTCGAATTTTCACGATGGAGATTCGAGTTTAAGTCTTGATTAATCAAAAAGGAATTCGTGATGTGCAAAACTGGTGTTAGGACAGGTTTCCTCTTCGTACCATTTCGATTGCCATAATTTTGCCATTTCTCACTGCTTCCTAAGAAATTCGTGTAATGCGGTGGAATAATCAATATTCTAGTCGAAATTTAATTTCAAAACTTTTAAATGAGAAAGCTGTTATTTACATTTTATTTCTCCCTCCATTTTGATTTTATTTACTTTATTCTTCTTTTTCCTCTAAGTTTCTTCTGCCATTTCTTTTTCATTGCACTAAACTGCATATAATTAAAATAATTTATACATATCTGAAATTCACTGAATTAATTTAACCGGAGATGAATTAATTTGATCAGGTGTAACTGAGTAAAACTGCGCAGAAATATTTTAATTAGACTGTATAAAAATTAATTTAATTGTACTCGATTGATACGAATTTAACTGGACAAAAGTGAAAATTTAAATTTACTGCACAGAAATAAATTTTATAGGACTGGGTGGAAATCACTTTCAATTGGACTGGGAGAAAATTAATTTTAACTGGATTCGGAGAAAATTAATTTTAACTTGATCTGAAGAAAATTAATTTTACTTTGTTGGGAGAAAATTGATTTCAATGGGCTGGAAGAAAATTAATTTAATTTGGATTGGGCGAAAATAAGTTTAATTTAACTAAGTAGAGGAATAATTGAACTTACTTGAAAAATTAATTTAACTGGATTGAAAAGAATTTAAATGGACTGGGTGGAAATAAAGTTAATTGGATTGGATGAAAAAGAATTTAACTGGACAGCGTGGGAATTAATTTTATTTCATTTGCATCCATCACAATTTATTTAATTGAATTGGTTTGGAGTGAATTTCATTGCTCTGGGTGGAAATGAATTCAATCGGACTGAGTTGAAAGTTTAATTGAACTAAGTTGAAAATAAATTCCATCGGAGAGTTGAAATTAATTTAATTACACTAGGAGGAAATGAATCTAATTAGACTGGGAGGAAATGGATCTAATTGGACTGGGAGGAAATGAATCTAATTGGACTGGGAAGAAATGAATCTAATTGGAATGGGAGGAAATGAATCTAATTGGACTGGGAGGAAATGAATGTAATTGGACTGGGAGGAAATGAATCTAATTGGACTGGGAGGAAATGAATCTAATGGGACTGGAAAGAAATGAATCCGATGGGACTGGGAAGAAATGAATCTAATTGGACTGGGAAGAAATGAATCTAATTGGACTGGGAGAAATGAATCTAATTGGAGTGGGGAGAAATGAATCTAATTGGAGTGGGAAGAAATCAATCTAATTGGACTGGGAGGAAATGAAGCAAATTGGACTGGGAGGAAATGAATCTAATTGGACCGGGGGGGAAAATGAATCTAATTAAACTGGGAGGTAATAAATTTAACTGAACTAGGTGGAAATGAATTTAATTCGTCTGGATTGAAATGGACTTTTAGAGCTGAACTGACTTGAAAGGAATTTAACTGGACTGGATGTAAATTGATTTAACTAGACTGGTTGCAAATACATTTAATTGGACTTTAAAGAATTACACTTAATGTTTTGCAGTTTGCAACTGCTGAATTAGTCTCTATATTCTCAAGGTCCACTCTTCATAATTTCTGTAACTGTCTTTGTTCAGCCCTCGATATTGCATGAATTCAAGAATGTTTTCATGCCAGCTATTTCCCGGTTTACCCCTCTTTCTTCTTCTGCAGATATCGACATCATTCTTTTGTTTTAGTGGTATGTCATTGCTCCTACGATGAGCATACCATATCATTCTAGTTGCTTGTTCTCTAGTCCTTGTAATTCATTTTTTATTCCCATTCTAACTTCAACAATATCATTTCTAACTTTATCTTTCTTGGAAATTCTGTATTTTCTTTTAATACAATCATTACATCTTTAGGTTGCATTTTCCTAACTTCTGTATACTTTTATTATGCTGTTACATACTAGTAGCCTATATTTCATCTTTATTTATTGGTTTGCTCCATGAAAAAGATTTACGATCTTATATAAATCTTTCTTTCATGTCAATGGCTTGTGTTCCATTTTCCATTACTGCACGTGGCGCGAACAGCCCATGAAGGATCAAGGTCGACCAGTCTGCGTGCCTTAGCACAGGTGAGCGATTATCAAACCGGAACGGAGGTAATGTGTGGTAGCATGATGATCGCCCCAGCCGTTACAGCTGCTTTCGAAAACGAATATCGCTTGGCACCGATCTCATACACTGGTCGAAATTTCATGAGAATATTCCTACCCGATGAGGACTTGAACCAGCAGCCATTATATAACGCGAGTCCTGGGAGGATGCCTTGGACCACGACGCTCCGGCGTGGGATTTCAATTATTGTAACGTCCAGATATTTCAATACTCTAGTTATTGTGATTATAAGAAAGGGAAAAGTTGATAGGCTTTTAGCCCACCGCAGATGCACAGCATTTTCACTAATTTATGTTATATTCCCTGATAGTTGACAGAAACATTCAAACCTGCACATATGCTAGGTGGGTTCCTGAAGCACTGAATGCTAATCTGCAGTTGGAAAGGGTGTAGTGTTGCTTCGACAATGTACAGTATGGTACAGTGTTTTCAGGGAGAGAAAGCAAGGTTTTTGTGGAGGTATGTTACTATGAACTGAACATGAGTTCCCCGTATTTACACTGAAAAAGGGGGGGGGGGTATGCTGTGTCGGTGACACACCCGCGGATTCGTTTTATGTACGTGGATCCGTAATGTACAGTAAGGAGTTTGATGTAAAAGTTGGTTGTGAAATGAAAGACAAGTTAATTATAGTATAAATGTATTTATTGAAGGGCAGTGACAAATAACAAACGTATGATTTATTGTCCATATCATATCATATCATATCATATCATATCATATCATATCATATCATATCATATCATATCATATCTCACATCATATCACATCATATCATATCATATCATATCACATCATATCATATCACATCATATCATATCATATATCATATCACATCATATCATATCATATCATATCATATCATATCATATCATATCATATCATATCATATCATATCATATCATATCATATCATATCATATATCATATCATATCATATCATATCTCATATCATATCATATATCACATCACATCATATCATATATCACATCACATCATATCATATATCACATCATATCATATATCACATCACATCATATCATATATCACATCACATCATATATCACATCACATCATATCATATATCACATCACATCATATCATATATCACATCACATCACATCATATCATATATCACATCACATCATATCATATATCACATCACATCATATCATATATCACATCACATCATATCATATATCACATCACATCATATCATATATCACATCACATCATATATCACATCACATCATATCATATATCACATCACATCATATCATATATCACATCACATCACATCATATCATATATCACATCACATCACATCATATCATATATCACATCACATCATATCATATATCACATCACATCATATCATATATCACATCACATCATATCATATATCACATCACATCATATCATATATCACATCACATCATATATCACATCACATCATATATCACATCACATCATATATCACATCACATCACATCATATCATATATCACATCACATCATATCATATATCACATCACATCACATCATATCATATATCACATCACATCATATCATATATCACATCACATCATATCATATATCACATCACATCATATCATATATCACATCACATCACATCATATCATATATCACATCACATCATATCATATATCACATCACATCATATCATATATCACATCACATCATATCATATATCACATCACATCATATATCACATCACATCATATATCACATCACATCATATATCACATCACATCATATCATATATCACATCACATCATATCATATATCACATCACATCACATCATATCATATATCACATCACATCATATCATATATCACATTACATCATATCATATATCACATCACATCACATCATATCATATATCATATCACATCATATATCATATCATATCATATCATATCATATCATATCATATCATATCATATCATATCATATCATATCATATCATATCATATCAAATCTATTATTCATACTAGATTGTTATTTTCTTGTAACAGTTTCAACGGTTCCAGTTCTTTGAAAATACTAGGTACCAAATAACAGTACCATATACTGTATAGCTACACAGGTGCACAGTGGTATCTTGGAACATGTACGTACGGCTAGTATCTAATGGAACGGTGGTATTTTGGACGCTAAATGATCACATACTTCCCTGTATGTCATGTGATGCAGTACGATTTCATAATAAGCTGAGATGTCAATTCGTGGAAAAAAAATGTTTTCTAATACCAAACTGAATACGTAGATCAGGTTTGTTCGAAGCAGAAAATTTAATGTAATTTTAAATTATTTGTAAATTGGTCACGAAATCGAAGTGGATCCCAATGGTAAACAAAATCTAATCCATTCTTTCTCTTCTGTCCAGCTCAAGTTCACAATGGTGTTCAACCTCTCCAAAAATTAGTAAATAAAAAGCTATAATCATTTGGGCTGTGCCAGAATTCATAATACCGTCATAAAGAGTAATAATCTCATTGTAATGAAACAGGAACATTTACAACCTTTGTATTTTTGTAAATAACAAATCTTCAACGTTCTCTGCTGTCTCACTAAGGTTACAATGCAGTCATGTTTGCGCAGAATTTAGTTTAATTTTAAGAATTGGTAATGAAACTAAAAATGGAAAACATTTGTAAATAAAACTTTACCTATATATTTTCATCTTCCTTGATAAAATTCATAATACAGTTACTATACTCTAATACAGGCATTATGTTAATAATTGATAGAATTCTATACTCAGTAATATCAATTTCAAGATAATTTTGTACATTTTTTCAAAGAACTTCTTCATAATTATTATTTCTGTTGTTATTATTAATTATTTTTAGTATTAATTATTATTTATTTATTATTAATTATATTTGTTATTAATTTTGTTTATTATTAATTGTCATTACTGAGTGTAATTAGTTACCACTGCCACCGGGTATTTACCCATTTGCAGTATGAATACATACATACATATCTTTACTATTTATCTTTTACTTTAGTTTCCAACATTTATTTCGGTGTGACGTAAGGATTCCCACTTCCGCTTGCAATCAGTGGCGCCAACTTATATGGGCTCGTGAGGCCTGATTCTCCACAATTTGTCATCTTATCATTATTACTTATGAGATTTATTTACTTTAACAGCATCTTGGAATACTATGTTCCAAGCTACTTTTTGGAACAATTCCAAGCAGGGAACTGTTCCGAATTAACCGTTACGTTATTTTTCCCCACCTCTAATCCAATCGAGAATGCATTGCTCTCTAATAATTATAAATGAATCTCTCAGTGAATGGAAGGAGGCTATCAAGATGACTGCCAACGTAAGTGCTGTAAGAGCCATACCCGGTAGGTCTCAGGACAACCATTGCAGACGATGCCTCAGTGAGATAGAAACCCTTGGACATGTCCTGGGAGCCTGCCCTTATGGCGAAACATTGCGTATACATAGGCACCATGCAATTAGAACTAAACTAGCCGATGCCCTGATGCCCTTAGAAAACTAAAATACACCGTCTATGAAGAAGTCCACGGAACTGCCGACAATGGTAGTAACAGACGAATTGACATAATCGCCATTAGGGAATCCCTGTCTCAGGGTATGATAATCGACCCCACCATCAGGTTTGAAACGTATAAAGGACAGCCCGAAGACGTACATGAGGAGAAACGAGCAATCTATGTTCCAACCATCCCGTATTATAAAGATAAATACCAACTTCACGATATCAGTGTCACGGGATTGAGGTTTGGAGCAAGAGGAACGATACCTAACTTCTCTTCTCAATTCTGTAAGACCCCAGGACTGCACAAATCTTTTCTGAATGAACTGGCCCTCCTCATAATTAGAGAGTCAGTCAAACTCTTACGGAACCACCTATATGGACTCTAATTCAGTGTACTGAAAAAACTGACGCACCATTATCATTTATCTTTCTCTTATTAGCTTTCATTGCTTCTTTACTTGTAACTTTTATTTATTCTGTAAACTGCCATTGTTTGTTTGTTTGTGTACTTGTTTACTTTTTTCTTACTCTGTTATCTTTCATCATCTATTTGTTCTTGTGTTGTTTTGTATGCTTTGTCTAATAGCAGCCTCTAACTTGAGGAAGCGCAATAAAATAAAAAAAAATAAAAAACGCTAGCAGATAAAATTAGAAATGAAAGGTCAGAGGCTAGAGAACCCAAACAGTAACGGGAATAAAATGTAAGAATACATCAAGAAGTATCAACTAATTTATTTATTTTTATTTATTTATTTATTTATTTATTTATATTTAATGTGCTGTACAACAGCCAGTGGCCAATTACAGTTCAGCACAAACAATATAACAAAAACATAAAACAAAAATAATTATTACACATAAATACCATTACAATTAATTACAATAATGACGATGAATGGATAACTAAGAATACTATGAGACAATGATAATTGAGTATAATGCCTAAAAGAATACATAAATGATAAATCGTTGCCAAGAGCAAACTAAGTCTATACATTGAAGGGACCTAATTCGCAGCCATGCATGTTGGCATTTTTAATGCATCTGGAGACTGGTGAAAGAAATTTCGAATTTCTAATATAGAAAAGTTTGTGAGCTCTCATATCTTTTGTTGGAATACGTAAGGTAATATTGTTTAAGAAAGAGCCACAGGATACATCACCTTTGAGGACTTTACAAACGAACAGATAATCTAGCTCATGGCGTCTAGCATATAGATTTTGACAATTAAAATATTCACATTTTCTCTCATAACTATACCCGGAATTAATGGGCAGAAATCTGAATGAACATAAGGATATAAATTTTCTTTGTATATTTTCTAATTTAGCCGAGTCCGTAGTTGTAATCGAGTTCCAAACAACAGATGCATATTCGAGTTTCGATCGCACCAATGTATAGTAAAGCATTAAAAGAGAATCAGGCGTGGAAAAAGAATAAGTTATTGACCGTATTATTCCTAACATTCTGATTGTGTGATTGTAAATGTAATCAACGTGACTATGAAAATACAATTTACTGTCAAAGAATATTCCCAAATCTTTTACGCAATCCGTTCTGTTAATTAGAATTAATTTTGCAATAATAATAATAATATTATTATTATTATTATTATTATTATTATTATTAATAATAATAATAAAGTCTTAGTAATGTTAATAATAACAAATATGAACGTAAAATACGTAGCAACAGATGCTCTGTCATACATTTTCATTATTCCCCTTATCGGGCATCGAACAGAAATCCGCTAGAAACGCCTCCGTTGCAATGCACTGGAGACACAGAAGTACTTAATGGAGATTGTCATCCACAACATTGCTGAATGCTCCACTGCTGTTGAAACAAGGGCATCGAAGAGATTCATCGATAGGCTGATATCCAGCTCAGTGAAACTTAGTCAATTAGTTTGATTGCTATTAGCCGGGGTACTCAAGCTAATTTAAGATGATATCATGAGCATCATAATCCTGATGAGTAAGTATCACGTCACAGAGGCAACTTAGTCGGCAGTGTTTAAGTTGTCCGTAGCGATAATCAGCATACAAAGTGATGTACATCGACACGCAGGGGCCAGGCTGCCCTGTGGGAGATGGTTCACGTGCATGTAGTGGGCGGGGGCTACCGGCTGGATTTTTTTCTCTAGAGTTGGCTTGGTCGACGGTAAAGAATGAAGTTTGCCCTGAGTTGTGATGTTCGGAAGTTATTCGAATATGAGAAGGAAGAAATGAAGCGCAGTACGAATAAAGAAAAAGAAAAACACAAGAACATGTGTATGAATGTAAAAAACAAACAATTAATAGCCAAAATAGGAATAAAAAATATATATAAGACAATACAGAACAAAAAACAAAGAGAAAGATTTTTATTTTATTTCAATAGGTTATTTTACGACGCAATATTGTTTTATTTGGAGTTCAGTCTAATTGACATATCACAAGTTTAAAATCAATGATATTTACGTACTAGCCGTACCCGTGCGCTCCGCTGCACCCGTTAGAAATAAATATAAAGTAATTACATAATTAAAATAGGACATTTGATCCAGGGAACATTCGTGTTTGATAGAAGGATAAATCGTTTAATATTTTACTTAATTTAAATTGGATCCAAATAATTAAAATGCGATCATTTTGGTCCAGAGACACTCATTTGGTGCAATGACAATTCCTTTAACATGTTTCTTAATTTTTATTAAATGCATCCATAGTTTAATGAAGATTGATATCATTTAGATTTAATGTGTATATTTTATTTTACTTGTTATGGGTTTCCATTGAATTATGGTAATAACTTAATTTTAACCCTTGTTTTCTACGTATTCAGCAAATGGCGCTTGGCCCACTATGGTTGTGAACCCTTCAAAGAACTTAAATTATATTATATAATATTACATATTATATTATATTAT